>NW_013524912.1:689403-777106 GCF_000836215.1 Papilio polytes
CTGCTGCTGTAGAGTATTACGAAAGAAATTAAAATACAATCTTTGCGAGTTTTATTTCTCCGCAACCATCAGGAACAGATATCCATTATAAATCCATCGTATCACAATTCTGGGCAATGGCTTTGTTTTTTTAGTGGATTTATAAAGGCTGACGACGATTGTTTTGGCCTGAAGTATAGCTTATTTGGTCAAATTATAATTGTATTTCAGCGTATTTCAGAATTGTCAGTTTAGTCAAACAGCCCAATGGGATATATTCTACCTTTTGTAGACGGGTTTGCATATGATTTCCGATATAGATTATTTTAGTCGCGCGTTTTACACGTTTAGTCAAACGTCTACGGTCCATATCGAGCCGCACTGTTAGGACTGCCAGTTAAAACTGAATAAGGAAAAGGTTGATTATCAATTTATTTAAACCCCTCATTTGACGTCATTCACTTCTTCCCTCGGGGAGCGGGTCACGTTTTTAAGACGTCAAAATAAAAACTTTTGGGTACATTTGACGTCATTCATTTGTTTTCCCTAGCTGCGAGTTAGGTAAGTAAAACTTTGAGGTTTTGCACAATTCTTTCACAACAAACTGTACCCAAGAGGCTAATCTAATTAAAACCCATGTAAACTGCAGACTTTATCGGCTCATAATTTATTCGGTTCGGGCAGTCAAGACTTTATTATATAAAACATAACCGTGTTATGTGCGCACCACCATACATGTACATACATATTAAGCGCCCGACTTAACTATCGTCTGAAAAAGTCCGTAGAGAGTAGCGTGAGGGTAGCGCTAAGGCAGAGTAATAAAAATCAGATAAGTCTATATTTCAACCCACTCGACAGTGTCACCAGGACGTTTTTCTTAATATTACTCTATCATTTCGTTATGTAGAGTGTAAATGATTGGATAACTGAATTGTAAACTTTTCTGCATGTAATTAACTCTGCCTGGAGCTAACTCGCAACAATTTCTAGCAATAGATTCTTTTATCTGAATGGGATGCCCCAAAACCATGCCTTTCTAGAGCCTTTCTAAGTGTGATAGGAGTATATTTGGATGCAAGGAGTAAATCCCAGAATCGCCACTTTGCCTCCCCTAAAATTAGAATCGGAAGAATAGGAATTCAGTATAGCGAAATTCCGGAACTTCGTGTAACAGAATAAAAATTCGTCCGATTCCAAAATCGTAAAATCGTATGATTCTAAAATCGGACGAATTTCTATTCTATTCAATTAGTTGTACCGTGTACAGTCAGTTGTAAAAGTTGCATGTTAATTATACATTGTTTCGATTCAACGCCAATTAAGGAGAGGAGCGTCAAATGCCATTCCTGGCGGCCATTACGAAATGTCACTTTTTCAGTTATTTTATGCAAAATTGTGAGATAAAATGAAATGAATTTGCAAAATAAGAGTAATTTTATAAAGTTATGTGAAAAAAGTGTTCTACCAGTAATGTTTTAGTATAATGTACAATTTGTCTATAATATTAACTCGAGAGGTAATAACAAACAGTTTGCCTTTTCTTTGCAAATAAATAACATTCCTTTATTCATTTCATTTATTAAATTATTAGAATTAATATATATATTTACTCATAAAATTATCATTAACATGACTGTACATGAGAGAAGGGCGGGGGTAAAAATATTCCATTGAGCCCAATGGGATATTTTTCGATTACAAAAACCCATATGTTGAACATAACTATGGTGACCTGTATGGCTTGTTGCATTATAGCTTGTTGCTGCAGATTCTTTGTGGTCGCTTTCTCTTGAATGTTCGTGACTTGTGTCATCTGGCCATTGGAGTTCATCACCAGAAGGCTGGAAACACAAGATTTATTAGACTAAATTATCATACTCTGAGTGTTAGTAATGTTAATGCTTTTATTATGTACCGGAGGTTATTATAATGAAATGTTTCCAACAGTAAAATCGTATTAGCTCTTCGATTATATTTATAACTTGAGATATGAAAAATTTGCGATATACTGCGGATAAATACGCAATTATTTTCACTGTGCACGTTATATAGTGATGTAACTAACCCGTAAAAGTGCAAGGAAACACATATGGAACTCTGAAAACAATTCTTGGTATACTCACGATTGCTTATGTTGTTGCATTTTGTTAGCGGTTTGATTGGCTGCATCTTGTTTGGAAGAAGGCGCCGGTGAACGAACGCCTTGCTTGCCTCGGTGCTTACCCTAAAGTCAACAGTATTGTACACATCTTCTTATTAAATAAACTAATATTGCAGATTTTTTTTAAATTTCTTATAACCATTCCCATTACTCTAGGCACCTATGCTGGGATTCGAACCCTCAATCGCCTTATCAATTCTTACCTCTATTTATTAGGATTGTGATGCTTTAATTGAATTACTAAACCAAGTAAAATTTAAAACAAATCCCAAATACATAGATATTGAATAATTTGTGTTTAATGTTTTTTTTACCTGGCTTTGAGACTGATTTGTGCCAGTCTGCGTGGAGACCGAAGAGGCAGGTCTAATTCCTCCCGATGGTAAGATGTTAGACAGCGGACGAGCAGCCTTCGTAGCCCCATCGGATGATGCCCGGGGCTTCGCCGTAGTCGCAGTGGCGGCCACGCTCGTGTCTACACCAAATTAAGAAAAAAATTACAATTAAGTACTAAGTGAACACCTAATACATACATTTCGCAATGTCAGAATATTTTCGCAATGCGCAATGCTAACAATTCGCATTTTAAACACACCAGATAATAAAATAATCTAATGAAATATAAAATAATATATTTATAATTGGTACATATTATTATCAGTGTAGGGGCCTAAATATACGTACAATATAAAAGGTACTAACTGTTTTGTTGAACGTTATTCTGAGGCGAATGTTGAATAAACATTGATGGGGTCGCCTCTGGTTGGGTGCCCCTTATGAATATTGGGTTGGGGGCGAGGAGTCCCCCGGTGGGCAAAGTCCCCGCCTGCAGTCCCCCGGTCCAGACTTGGGGGAGAGCGCCCGAGATCTGCCACGGAGCGAACTGCATCGTCTGCCCTCCAGTCTGGGGAATCACCGAACACTAATGTTAAATCATAAGAAGCCAAACTATCCCGAGTGGGTTAACGCCGATTTATAAAACATACGTCAATTATATAAGCTACAGGTCTATTTACTATTTTTCAAGATATACACTTGCAACGCGTCCCGATTTTGCTGGTGAACGGTTTAAAACCGAACTATTGTTAACCGCGCATTGGTCCGCTCCTCGTCAACCCGGCTCAGGTCCGCTTCACGACCTCCGAAAGCGCGGACTTCACTCGCAGTTGCGTTAAAATGATATAAGCGGCGACATAAAAAAAAAATACCGCGAACTTATTTGCGTAGCTATTTAAAAAAATGTCTGTCTACAAGCCGCATTTGCTTCGGGCAAACTCCGAAACGGATTGTCCGATTTTGACGGAAGTATAGCTGACATATAGGTGAAGATAATAGGCTACGTTTTAAATTCCGTGCTGATAAAATCGCTATCTCCGAAATGACTGGACTGATCTTTACGGGACTGACCGGGATGGTAGCTGATGCATGCGGGAATATATTGGACATTTTTTTTAATTCCCCGCCGACGAAGTCGTGGGCGACCTCTTGTACACAATATAAATAAACAATTGCGTTCTGATCATGGCACGCTAAATGAGAAAAAAAAATCGCAATTGCTTTCACACAAATAAATGTAACAAAAATATGTTACTACCTTTTAATGCAACACAGCTTCATGTTAAAACAATTATAAGAAATATTCAATAAAGCCAAGCAATTATTCCTTGATGAGATGCGCTTCATTTTGTACAAGTAACTTGCACAATTTTCACAATGAATATAGCCAGAACAAAGTATAGAAAGATGATGTTACCAATGTTAGAGAAAACAAGTGTAAGTTATAAAGGTAGATTGTAACAAACAAAGTGGGCAGCGCTGTTTTAAGAAAACGTCTATAACACAAATCAATAAATAGTCTGGAGTCGCGTCAAAGTATAAATTTACGTCCCTCGCTAAATGTATGATCGCTGCTTTCATAACAAATTCGCTTTAGTAATGGCGAATGAAGGTACAGTCGAGGACATTTTTGTCCTACCAAACTGTACAGTTACAAAGAAAAAATTTACTGTCCACGTTTAGTGCAACCAATAAAATAAATCATGTTTGACATCTGTTAGTTTTATCTTCACAGTATGGTGACTAATAAAACCACCAATTAGTAAATGAATCAATACAAACATCAAACACATGTGAATTAAATTTACTTTTTGAAAAAAAAAAAAACACTAGCAAATACTGTAATTTTATTTAAAAAAATTGTCATTCGAATCTTGTTTCATTGTTATTTTCTATAGTAAATTAATGTAAAAATAATGTAAAAAAAAATCTTAATTCATAGTCAATCCTAATTTTATTCAGTTGAGTCGTTCTGGAGATACCTTCGAACAAACATCCATTCATCCATCCACCTAAATTTTGCATTTATAATATTAGTAGGATAATTAATTTTTTAACAACATTATCGACATTCAAATTTGTTTAATAATTTGATAAAATTATTTTAATTATTCAAGTTTATTTATTTTTATTGATAACATTATAACGATATTTCGGGTTTTTTTACAACAGGAATACGTAATCAAGATGTAAAAAAGTTAACCAATTGTGCTGTTCTAACTTCGATAAAAGAAATATTATTTTATGCCCGCCGTTACAAGGTTCTTAAATATGATCTTTTAAATTGACCCTACAATATAATCAAATTTTAATCGTTAAATTTTCACCGAAAATCGTTAGGAAATAAGTCCTCGACTGTACGTATAGATAGAACGTAGTAAAGTGAGGAGTGTTACCTGTAACGGGCTGATGATTTGGGCTTGTGTTGGTTGTTGAGTTCCGAGCACCGGTTGCGATACTTGGACGCATTGGGCATGAACGGGCACCGTTTGACCACTGCCGGTTGCACCTGTCACCTTAGCGCTAGCAACCTTGCTACCACTTATCACCTATTCACAAATCATACTAATATTATAACTGCGAAAGTTTAGATCGATAGACGGATGTTTGTTATAGCGTAAACTAAGAACTGCTTGATATCGATGAAATTTAGCTTAGACGTACGAAGTCGCGGGTAAAAGCTAGTTCTCAAATAACGCTGTTATCTTTGATACCTCCAGAAATCTAACCCGGAACGCCGAAGTGACCTCGTGGTATCAAGCGCGAAGAGAAAGGAACGTTTCCACTACAACCCTAGAGCTCTAAACTATTCACAAAATCCCTATAACCTTAAATTAGTTAGACCCGCCTATGAACAAGACAACGGCCTAATAAAAAAAACAAAACACTGAAAACAAAATGCCGCTGCAGTTTTAGCTTATAATATGTTGCGTGGAACGGAACTTAAAATGTCAGTTTGTAATTTACCATAGTCTGTTGGGGAAAAAATCTTACCTTATGAATATCAGCAGTTTTTTGTTGTTGTCCAATGCCGGACACGGTGGGCTGTGAGTGCGTCGGTATGATGCTGGACTGCGAGTTGATAACGCCGAGTGGACTGAAGACGAACGTTTGGTTCTGCGTTGTTGGAATAGTCGCATAACCCGGGAACGGCGCTGTTTAAAAACCCTAGCCTTTAGTAACGGCTTATACTAAATGAACCCGCCTCGTACAAAATTCAAACCCGTCGTTTTCCTCTCAATTAGAGGCATTATTTTTTACAATGGATTATTAATGTACAAGACGCAAAAAAGCGAAGCGAAGTCTTTTTTCATTTTTTTAAATAATTTAACTAGTGCTTAACTAAGATACCACTTAGAACATTTCATCGGTTGACGATATAGTATGTATACGCGATCTCTTAGTAAAAAAAAAAGTTTTGTCAATAGCAACTGAGTTTAAATTTGTACGAAGAAGGTTGTGACTGAATAAAACATATAACATTTATCCTACCATAAAAGTACATGCTTAATGACTACCATACAAAAGCTACTTATACGAAAATGGCGATAGGAAAGATAAGATATTAAAATTTCATATCAGTTCCAACTGCAATTATAACCTAAAGATCACAATACTCGTAAGATACTCCTCTCAATATATGTAGAGATATAAAGTACCCTAATCGCATTAGTGATCAAAAAATAATAAATGCGTGTAAGCCGAAACAATAAGCTCTAACGACGTATATTATGGCAGACAAATAAAGCGTTTGTCAGCCCTAAGCCTGCAATACCGCTTTGACAAACAATCCCCCCTTAACTGCCGCACTTTTATGCCACGAACAGTTTTTAAGAGCTCTCTCTTAGTGTGGATTTCTTAATCTACACTAAGGATCACCCCAAGTGACCAATTAGCCTCTGAGTGGAGCAGTTGCAACAAGTGGTCACTAAGGGCCCTCGATATATTTTACATGAGAAAATTCCATCTATTGATGTACAAAAACCGTGCGGCAGTAAGAAGAAGCATTAAAATAAATCCGATAAAATATGCCAATTAAATAAATAAAATAATAAACAATGTATGCCATTCACAAACATTCACATATTCAACCAATCACGAGACTTGAAACAATCACAACGAATTCATTCAAAGTTTGAAGTAATTTGAACCTGGATCCTGATAAGCAGTTAGACCTGTAAAATTCACTACAAAACTGAATAGTGCAGAAGTTCTCATCAGAAGCAGATGTATTTTTTGGTGTGGTGGCAAACGAGCAAGCGGCCACCTGAAGCCAAAATGGTGAAGCGACCGCTGCCCATAGACATCCGCAATTTCAAATGCGTTGCCTACCTTATCCGACAGAGGAGGAGATGCACATAAAGAGGATATTTCCTCTTCCTATGTATCTCCTTCTACGTCAAATCCACTTTCCCTTCCCATCCTCTTCTTATGAGAAAAGGGTGGTAAAGATAAAGGGACTTAAATTAGGCCTCCGGCACCACACTCATCAGACTGTACACGGAATTGCTTCCATTTGACGCGTGTCTTCTGTGTGGTCGTGGTATTAGTGGGGGCGTGCCGGCCTGCAGTGCTAACATGTTAAAGCGGGCACTACCACACTGTTATATTAACAAGAACGCGCATCACATATTAAAAAAATGTACAAAATAGATTTCGTATTAAATAAATTAAGTTGTATTTTGTGTTCTCATTTTATTTATCAACGTTACAATATATATTGGAAGAACACCCAATTAGGAGAAGATATTTTTTCCTTGATCTGTCAACTGAGAAATTACAAGAAATGTTTACTCGATCTTATCGGTAATGGACTAATGGAAGCTTTGTTTATATAAATGTACAATTAAGACTAAGGGAAAATACAATAGAGAGTTTTCATGTTTTTCTGTTAAAATATAAAATCTAAGTAGATTTAAATATTTGGAATACGTAATTTAAATTTAACTAATCTGTTCTGTGTATTATTATTATCTGTGTATATCAATAATAGAAATTTAAAAAATTGAAAACAAAATAAACGACTTACCTGTTTGGCCTTGCAAGACAGGTTTTCCTTGAGTGGTGAGCATGTGCGGCGCCAGTTGGTTCCCTTGGAATGGCTTACCGGCCGTTATTACCTTTATTTGAAACAAAAAAATAATAATTAACCATAAGCTATGACTGTTTTCCACAATAGTAAGAATCTCAAAGCTGTTGCTTGTGACTTTCCGCGACTAAAATAAAAAAAATATGCCTATAGTTACTCACTGATAAATTACATTTCTAACGGTGAAAGAATTTTTAAAATCGACCCAGTAGTTTTTGAGTTATTTCAATACATACAAAAATAAAAATCTTTCCTCTTTATAATATTAAGTATAGATAGATGAAAATATTTATCAAAAGTTTTATAAGATTTGACCACATAAATAATACCCGTGTCGATTTAAATAATTCTTAAAAATATTCAGTAATTTGAAGATCATTTTTCAATAATATATTTCGAAGTTGACAATGGAGTCTATTTTTGACCGACTTCCCAAAAAGAGGTACTCAATTCGTCTGTATGTTTATTTTTGCTTACTTTCTTGACATTTTAATTCAAATAAGTCATTAAAAGTTAAGAATTATATAAATATTTTAATTAAAAAAGTAATTATTAATACACGTTCGTGTTCTCGAGAGCGTCGATGGCTCAGTGGTTTAAGCACTTGACTTATAATCTAGGTAAATGTAGGTCTTGGTTTCGAATCCCGCTGTACCAATGTGATTTTCGATTTTTCGAATTTTCATATGTACATAATTTACCCGACTTTCTTACGGTGAAGGAAAACATTGTGATACTGCACATTTCGGCGAAGAAATTCGAAGATATGGCCTAATCACCCTTTTAATTTAAGGTAGGCTCCGAGCCCCTCGGTGGGGACATATAGTGAGCTGGTGGTGATGGTAATGGTGATGTTCGTGTTCTCAGCTATCATATTCGACTTCTCTCCTATCTTACATACAATCCATCCATTCACTTTGTAAAATCAATATATGTTACCTGTATCGGCTGAGAGTTTAAGCCTGGATGCAGAGCGATGTTCCCCGGCATGAGGAGTGGTGTTTGAGCATTGTAGAGTTGTTGAAGATAGCTGCTATTCTGCAACGGCTGCTGTATCACTTGCACGCGACCGCCCCAGTCCGTGCTACGAATAAACACACAAATGTAATCACACATCACATAAGGCTTAACCAAAAAGTAACAGTTTAACTCACTACCACTGTTAAAGTAACAACACTTTAACAGTGGTAGTGCCCGCTTTAACATGTTAGCAGTGCAGGCCGGCACGCCTCCAGTAATACCACGACCACACAGAATACAGCCGTCAAATGGTACCAATGCCGTGTACAGTCTGATGAGTGTGGTGCCGGAGGCCTAATTTAACTCCCTTTCTCTTTACCACCCTTTTCTTATAAGGAGAGGATGGGAAGGGGAAGTGGATTTGACGGTAGAGGAGATGCATAGGAAGGGGCAAAGTCCTCATTATGTGCGTTTCCTCCTCCGTCGGATAAGGGTAGGCAACGCATCTGCAATCGCGGATGTCTATGTGCAGCGGTCGCTTCGCCATTTTGGCGCCATTTTGCCACCTTATGTTATAAAAAAAAAGGACACAACTTCTAAACTGTTGCAAATCATTATAGGTATCTTATAGCAAACATCGTTATTTAATTTGAAAACAAATTAACTTTAATTACATAATAGATTATCGATGATTAAATATTAAAATAAATACTTAAAACTTTTGCTATCCGTAAACTAATTGAGATATATTGTGAATAACAACGGCTAAGTATCATCGCCACATGAGTGCGATATTTTTTTTAATTTTTAGTACATCACATTAATATTTAATTATTATAAATATTAGTAGATTTTTTGTTAATTTACTAATATTTCCTTTAACCATTCCAACTAAGCTCTAAGCTTGTGCTAGGATATGGTTCACAATAGTCGAATTGCAGGATTCGAACCCTCGACCGCAAAATCGGTAGTCCGTACACCAAACCATTAGTTTATTGGCTCTTGGATATTATGTTGAAGTTGCATTGTTTTAATCCTGGAGATATCTTAAAAAAATAATGCAAAAATTACGAGAAGAACGAAGTTACTGGATTGATGGACTAAAATGATTTAGTTTCTGGGAGTACAAAGTATCAAGAAGTTTGAAATTACTAAAAAGTTAGTGTAACTGAAAGATGAAGTTGACGAATGGATTATATGAATTACTAAATGGATAAGGGCGTAAGATTTCAAACAAATTGATGTCCGCGGGTCATCAGCGCGATGCATCTCTACATCCTCGTACATCTAAAATTGTCCGCGCCGACCCTCCGAGATTCCGAGCCGCCAAGATATGATACGATCTCATTATTATTATATAAATTATTTTGATACAGTTAAATAATAAACCATAGATCTTGGGTTCAATTAAGTTAGCTACCTTTTTTACATAAGATAATTGAATGATTGAAGAGCGTGGGTGCTTAGGGGTTTAAGCACTTGACTTGTGATCTAAAGGTCCTGGGTTTGAAACCCGCCATGTACCAATGTGATTATCGAATTTCATATGCACGTAATTTAGCCGACGTTCTTACGATAAAGGAAACATCATGATGCAACCTGCACGTATCGGCGAAGAAATTCAAAAGATATGTGTGAAGACAACCAACACGCAATGGGCCAGCATGGTTGCCTAACTACCCTAATTTAGGGTATGCTTCGAGCGCAGTGTGGACGTATAGTGACCTGGTGGGATTTAAATGAATGAAAACGGTACCTAAGTTGTTGAGGATGGGCCGTGGTCGCCGGCAGGCTCGGCAATGGTGGCATGGTAGTGATACCACTGGCTTGCTGCTGTATCCCGCTGGTCTGGGGTTGTTGCGGCACCTGTTACCAAATTATCTTTAATTGACTTTACCACTCCTTTACCGTTCAATTATTCAATCACTGAGATTATTTTAATCTTTCCAGTTGAATAAGTTGTAAAGTTTTATGCTACTGATTGTAACTGCTAAATTCCACTAAGCGATGCGACGCGTTTTTAAGTTATTAATAAGCATCATGATTGCTTCTATTAATTAGTTAGTTAAAATAAATATTAAACAATGGCTTTTAACCACGACTCCGTTCATGTGGAAGTAAAAGAACAAAAGTAAGTAGCCTTTGTGTTCTTCCAGCCTACCCTAAACATGTATGCCAAATTCCATTGAGATCCGTTCAGCAGTTTAGGCTACAAACTCTAACACATCCATCCATCCATCTTAACTTTCGCAGTTTTAATATTAGATTACTGCTGATGAAGCATATTTCATAACATTATATGTCCCAGTGTTGCATCATTAATGTTACCAATGAGTTGCTATATTGAGTACTTATAGAAACACATAGAAATAACTAGACAATACAATAGCGAGAAGCGTGCATCTAAGTGGACATCCACGTCAGTATGCGCGCATGCGCCTACTGCTCGCGAACTGCGCAGAAACGACACGAAGTCGAGGATATTTATGTCTTCCCATATTGGTGAAATACTTCACAATGCAATTAAATTAAAAACTTGTCAAAGAAACGTAACATTTTCGATCAAATAGAAAAAAAATGATTGCACATTTAACTGGTAGAATACTCGAAAAACTATTAATGACTACTTTTCGACTTAATTGCATTGTAAGTAAGAACACTGAAATGGTTAGTATAAAAACGTCCTCAAGTGCACATACTCGCACAGCATGTGGATCTCAACTGCAGACACTTGATACTGTCTCTGTTTTTTTAGAAAGAATATAAGAGATGGATATACAAGTATCAGTGCAGCGGAGTTCTGGGGTGATATGAAGCGAAGCGCATACCTGGTGTGCCATGCTGCTAGGCATGGAAGACACAACGGTGACCGTTTGGTGGTGCTGTTGTGTAGGCTCGTGCTGGGCCATGCTAATCTGCTGTTGTACTACCTGAGACTGACCCTGACCCTCTACTAACTGGAACAGACAAGCAACATACTCATGCACAACGCCCCTTTCTAATTTTGCTATCTTCTTTTTTAACAATTAAAAAAAAGAATGTCCCACTTCAATTCGTTTACTTTTGTTTATACTTTTGTGAACGAAATAACCTTTTAATAATATCTTTAAAGGATATCTCTTTTTTCCTGATTTTTTTGATTTTTAATGTTATTTAGATTAATAATTATTAAATAGAAATAACGTATTTTTGTTATTTATTTTTCATTAATTCATCTCAATTAAGTTTTAAAATAAGAGCGATTATTACTTTGGTTAATACGCTCAGATTTCTAAATTTGAGTAGATTGTAAAATTAATTTTCTTTTACTGACGACAGTTACAATGTAAGTACAATAAACAATTTCATGCAACATAAAGAAAAGAACTAAACCGTGAAATTCCACTGGCAAAAAATCACATTAGTTGTTAGTAAAATGATGATGGCAATAAATTTTCGTCAGAGGAAATCCACAGTAAAATATTTTTTGACTATAACATTCAAACATCTATACAACTATGTACCTTGACATACACATAAAGCGCTAGTTTAAAGTTATGAAAAGTTTTAAGTATATTGTAACTTACGTGTTGTTGTTTTATATCCGTATGTATGGTAGCCTTGTTCTTCTCGAAGAACAAATTGGTTTGAGGAGACGGCAGAAAGCTTAGATTGATCTCTCCTATTCCAGGTACGTTGAATTGTTGGGTGTGCACGGGCTGAATGGGTGGAAAGTATATGTTATTCTTCCATATTTAACTCCTTATTCTGAAGATCCTTAACAATCTCGGATGGATCTACACCAACATTTATTTGTGTCTTAAAATTAATAACTGGTTTATTCTGACGTCTTCTACGAGTATATTAGTTATCACCATATGGTACAGCCAATTTTACAGTTAACTCATTTTAAAGTAAAAAACGCGAGTGGTACGAAGAAAAGTTGGGTGGCAGAGGAAAATAATTCATTTGTCACGTAACTCATAAAAGCAATTCTCTTGTAGTTAAATGATAAAATGTTAGCACATCATCATTCACTTGCCCTTTCCCTTACGGAGGGTCGGCACAGTGTGTGCTGCTCTTCCATACATCTCTATCAGCCGTCATATCTGAGTCCACTCCTTTCTTAAGCATATCCTCTTTCACACAATCCATCCATACTTTCTTCGGTCTTCCTCTACCTTTGTAGTACATATATAAAATAGTTAAACAACATTTACCATTAGACGTGAAATAATCATGAAATAACTGATAACTTGAAGTTCGTTTTCTTCCATGGTTGTATTGAAAAAGAAAAACATAAAAAAAAAACTGACGAAATGAACGAATATACTTAAGGCTATAAATGAATTTATAGCCGTAAGTAAAATTGAAAGAAGAGATAAACAATGTATAGGGTAGCACAAAGTTTAAAGAAAACGTAAATTATAAGAATGATGTAAGTAAGGTGATAATCATCATTAGGAGCCATGATGAAGAAATTCGCGAGATTTGCTTTAGAGGAGACGAAGACGCGAAAACGTATCGACACTGACGAGGTCCCGACAACGACTAAACATTTTAACGATTTTATACAAGGACTGGCAATATCACAACCTACACAAAAATATGGGTGTTTCTAGAATATAGTCAGAATAGAAGGATAAAAATAGCAATGAAAAACATACAAATACGTTTGATATCGCTGGAAATACTGAGAAATCAAACGCAAACGATACATTTATCTTTGTAATGTCGGGAGGTAGGAGAATTTTTTACATAATCCCCATATAATGAAAACACCCTTGTCGATTGCCACGTACCTCAAAATAACTCACTTGATTGTATTGATTGACTTTTAACAGTTACGAAACATTATTTTCACTGCGCAAGTCTAAAATTTATCTAAAGGAAAAAGCTGGTCTTGGTTAGTAAAGAAGCAGCTATTGTTAAGATGGCGGCTCTCCATCAGCAACATCCTCATCCTGGAAATCTTTAGATAGCACGGAGTAAATCATAATTACCGCTCTTAGCAACATGCACTGCGATTGGAACCTCGACTAGACTGTGCTGTACTTATGGTACCCTGCCATGTCTATACTCTTTATAACGTCCATGATAACTTAAGTAAAAAGTTGTCTTTTGTCTTTACAACATCAAAAAATTTCTTCAAATTGAGTTGCCTCTCCAATTATTGAACCGGTCACTTCCATATGCTAACACTCACATTCTAACAGTTTCGGTGCACCAAAAATTTCCGAAAATATCTAGTATTTCTTACGACCGCCACTATTTTAGCCTACTTTTTCTATTGATATGATAGAAATTAAATTTATTAAATACCTGTAAGAACTTTTGAGATATATCTTGCTGCGGAGTCACTTGTACGTCAGGTTTCTGCGCTGATTGTTGTTGCTGCTGCGGTTGTTGTTGTTGCTGTTGCTGTTGTTGTTGTTGTTGTTGTTGTTGCTGTTGTTGTTGCTGTTGTTGTTGCTGCTGCTGTTGGTATTGTTTCTGCATCTGTAAGCAAAGGTTTTGATTTAGCATTTAAATAGATCACATATTTACTATTTGAACATGTACAAATGGACATAATAGTTGTGCACAGATCGCTGTATAAACAATTTCTATATTTTGCAGTCATTATAAATAAAGCCATATTATAAATGTTAGTAACCAACTTATTGTTAAAGTCGACAACATCTTAAATACATACATATTCGTTTACTCAGCATATAACCACGGTTCTTAATTTAACACATGCAATCATGTTTCTTCTGATCCTAAAGTCTCTATAATTATTACAATTTTAAGTAAACCCAACAAGTATTAGTGTGAAGCGTTCAATTTTCCTCCTTTACACAAAAGATATAACTTCCCGAACAATGCTATAATAACAACTAAAACTTGACTAAGCAACAAAATTGAAAACCGAAAGGAATTGTTGATTAAAAATTTATAAATATTATTCTTATCTATCTATAGCTATACAAACATTTCAATCAGTACATAATATTGACTATGCTCTTTCCTTTCAATAATTGAGATAGGTTAGTCGATATAAAATTAATAAAGTATATGTTACTGTTACGGCCCGAACAACTGTCCTACGAGTTACCTTTAAAATAGTTCTGATTAAAGTCTCATAAGTTTACAGTGTGCGCACACCTGAAACTAAACTATCGCACAACTGTTTACTTTCGCTTTGATTCCTATGAGCTTCTATGGAGGTGGGCACACTACTCGACTTTTAGTTTTGCTAAACTACTGAATTGGCTGCGAAACAATCGACAACCGCACAATAGTTGTGTGATGGTTTAGTAAAAGGTGTGCGCCGTGTGATTTCAGTTTTAGACTTTTACTAAAGTTAACTGGTTTTACCGGTAACTGTTAAGATTTCTAGTTCGAGATTTTACAATAACATACAATCTTAAATTCGCATTTATAATGGCGCGTCATATTACACTATCTTAAATACTATTTACATGTACAGTCAGAGCGTTTCGAGGTGTTCCACTTTCAGAATATTTGCCCTATTCCTTAAAACGAAGCCTCTCATTACAATTAACCAATTAGATAATAATAAAAAGCAACTAGCTGTGCACCACTGACCGACATTTAAAAGTTTTTTTTTATTTTATAAGATTGAGAAATTAACTTCATAAACGAACAAGTAGCCAATGAAATTCGAAGTTGGAATACATATAAAACATTAAAACGACTGTAGCTTTGAAGGTGGAACACCGACAGATTCCCCGATAGTACAAATATATTAGTTTTTTTATGTGCTACAAATAAAAACATCGTTAGATCATCGAGATATGAGGCGTGGATGTGTTATTTATTAGCTACAGAGGAGTGCTTTGCGTATAATTAGTAAGTCTATCTTAATGTGGGTTTCGAAAGCGACACTTGTATAGATACATATTGCCATCCCTCACTTTCCCATTGGAGAAACAGAGATAACATACGTCAATATAAGTGTCAAGCAATCAAAACCTACTGTTAGTATGTTACATGCGTTAGCGTTAGTATTCTCGTTGCGTGAACTATAATCAGATTATTATATTTTGAGATCTGATAACTAAGGGACAGCCCTTTTGTGTTTCCACTCTCGAGACACCAGTCCAAAGACATATTGTTATCTCAGTTTTATCATGGCGAATGAAAGAGATGACAACATAGTTTTGTACGTTTCGGCGGTGAAAACTTATTGTATGGATAGTTGCTTTCGTCCATAAGAGTAACACAAAAAATTATTCCCACAAATGTTTGTGTTTAATATATTTTTATAGCTGAGTTACCTCTATTTAACCTATTCCATTCCACCGGATTTTAACTGCGAATTAATCGGTTACATAAGCCTCCAGTGTATATTTTTCATAAAAAAGCTACACTAAAATTACCCTTAATACCTAAACATTAATCAACAGTGAGCGTAGTGTTAGCGACAAAACACTCAATTCCATTTGACTGTTAGTTAAGCAGTCGCTGAGCGCGCTCACACTAAATGCCTAATTTAGTGATCACTTAACAACTCTGAGTTTAGTATATATTTTTTAAAGACTAACCAAGGTGTTTCTGAACTTAGAGGGTTCCTCTGGGAATATCACCAAAGAACTTTTTAATATAATCTATGTATTTATAGTACTGGTAACGTCTGTGATTGCTTCCAGCTGTTCAGCGGCTTCTAAGCTACACTAATGAGATCAATCAATCAGGTAATTAGATTTTGCTTTAGCTCGAATTAGAAGTTAAATCCTTTAAAAACGGTGAATCGGATTTAATTGTATCTTCTCTAACTTATAGTGCCTACTTCCACCGTTTCTGTGAAACGTTTGAATTGATGACAATCTGCTTTTGACAACAACTGAATTACTCGTTAGTTTCTACTTAGACATCTACCTAATTTGGGAACCCCCGCCCCAAGACGAATACTGAGTTTACCAAAGCGAATTGAGCATTTTTGACACTGTTGTTATCTTTAATTGCCATTAGAAGGGACGAAAATCTATTTTTGGGAATCAAGGCCATCAGATCTCTCCACATAATAACTGAAGTACAATAAATCTGTTACCAGTTCTTGATCTTGTTGATTCTTTAGATGTTGTTGTATGGCGTGGTGCTGTCTCTGCAGCGCTTGTTGTTGGAATTGTTGCAGTTGTTGTTGCAATTGTTGTTGTTGCAACTGATGCAACTGTTGTTGCTGCTGTTGGATTAATTGCTGCTGTATCTGGAATATAAATGTATTTCTTCTTACATCCGCACCTTCCGATATTCTTTTGTTGTCCCAACACCAGATACACATATGAAGCATCAACGCGTTCTTTTAAATGTACAATACAATGTAATAATTAAATTAGATTTTAAAATTGGATATGTGTTAAGAGTTGCGGCGCGAGTTCACTGTAACGCTTTAAAGAGATCCTTTGCTTAGTTAATCCAGTTAGATGTTAAATTAGGTCTAGATATAATTTTAAAATGGAGGTAAATGACAATTAGAATCTTTGTAATTGGTATTACAAACGCGTAGCAAACGGCTATAAAAATATATAATGTTGTGTATTAAATTGAAGTATGCATTGTACAACATCGAACGGAACAGTGAAGGGATGGCTGCGACGCTTCAGTTCCGGTAACGTGTAAGTTGAAGTTGACACTTTGTTACGGCAACCGTCGTTGATAAAAATATGAAAATAGTCGACGTAACAGGACATACTCTATTGTCCAGGAATTGGATATCGTTAGCAAGCCGTTTGCATTGTGCTGAATTTTCGTATTTTATTATAACAACAATGAATTATATTTCAGATTTCATCTAGCAAATATTTACTTGTTGTAACTATGTGAGAGGTCTATCAAGATCTCGACAAATAGTACTGCCTACCCCTTGAGGCAACAGAGGCTGGAGTTGAATATTTACTGATCAAGTATAATTCATACTATATGTCAATCGAAATTTTTGCGAAGAGAATCAATTTGCAATGCTCACGAAATAGGTATGTATATTGCGACAAGATTATCTGGACTGAGAAAAGGCGCTGGTATAGCGGCGAAGATGTTAAAGACATATCAAGACTAGGCCCTTGATGATCGTTTCAATGGAATTTGACCTTTTTAAAACGTATTGTTTTCTCTACTTTTTCAATTATAATTTGAGGGATGACAATAAACTTTTAAACAAACGTATTGATAGTTGAAATCTTGATTCAAATACGTAATTAATTCAACTTTTATAATATCCATAAAGCAATGAAGTGCACAGGTATATACAGTTGAGGTATAGGCTAGAATGTTACAGAGCGATTGTGAACTTAGTCGGTTTTAAATCGGAATGAAATTATACAAGCTGTCATGGACTACGCATAATTGTATACCGTTAAATTGTAACCAAAATGCTCGTCTGCTATACATTTACGTAGAACACCTGTCCTAGGTCCGATATTGGCTGAAAAAGCTGTGCCTATTCTCGTGTCTTTTGATAATTGTGTTTTTTTTTTATACAAGTAGTTGAACCGGTTTTTAGCGCAAACATATTTAGTGTTTTTTTTTATTATCAAGCCATGAAGATTCAACCGTTCTCAGATCGCCCTACCAAATGTTCATTATAAACGTTTTAAATATTTTTGTTGTTTATGACGGTTTTAATAAATTTTTATAGGAACGTGCGTAATAATGGTCTTTGACCATATAACTTTTTGAAGTGTAATTATTCTTTTAATTTTTTTTTAAATGTGTTTATTACACATATTATTCTCCTACTGTGGGTATAACGGAGCACTGCAGTTTCAAAGTTTGCTTTTTAAGTGAAAATTTGTATTGTTGTTTTTTTTGTAAGGTTTTCACACGGAAAGTCGTTACAATCGTACAATTGAAATGAAGTTATTTTTTTTTAATATCTAATTAACTATTACTGATATAATAGTCCACTTCAGCTCGTAAAATTGCATTTTGAGTATAAATAAATATGGTACATATATTCTTTTTTTAAGTATTCTATTGTTTAAGGTTTTTTTAAGATTGTTTTAATTGATTTTTATTCCAATTATATGTTAATACTGCAAAACTGCCCATTAGGACAACTTTTTAACTGTATCTTTAACGTCGCTTTAGATCGCTAGATGGCGCTTAAATCAATTTTCAAATCTTGGAGAATTCTTTAGTTTGCTCGTGAATTAAAGTGCAATTTATATAAAAAGATATTTGTTGCCGTCATTCAACTAGTAAAGACGCGTGTTGCAAAGAACTGTGACAAATGTAATGCGTCCACACCGCTAACAATATCATGCAATAAGCTTACTGTACATAATACCCAACGGCGGATCCAGGGGGGGCATGGGGGTCATGTCCCCCCCCCAGGTTGGTCAAGACCTTGACAAAATATATTTACATATTTTGTCAAGCTCTTGACTTGACCACGACTATGTGACCCCCTCCCTGGCCCCAAAGCTGGATCCGCCCTTGATAATACCACACACATACATTGTTAGCATATTAAAAATTAAGTTTTCTTAAAATGTATTTAAAATACTACACAAACATGTATTGGAAACATGACTAAAATGTTGCACTTTGAGAATTATAAAATTACAAAGCATCTTTTTATTCTTAAAAATAGATATTTGAATAAATAATAATACAATCTCAACAAAATTAAATTTAAGTATTGTAAATAAAATTACTATAACAAATTACTATCTGAACAATCAAAATTCCTATGCTGTCAATGAACTAGTACTGAAAACTTAATAACCTACTAATTTCAATTACTTCATTAATAATAATAATTATTATTATTTTCTTACATGAATTTAGCATTATAAAGATCAACTATTTGTATACTATTCTAGAGAAAGTTGAATATTAAGGTATTTAAAGGCATTTAATGTTTCAAGTTGATTCATCATTCATTAGGTTAAATTATTTATATTATATATAATTATTTAGATTACAAAACAGGAATTTCTTACAAATAATTGTTAAGAAATTTAGTGTATCATTTAACACTTTCAGCGCCAGACCCTAAGTGAGCATTAAAAAAAAACACAATATTTTTTTCTTGAAATGTGTTAAAAACTACATATATCATATATTGTTTTTCACCCCCATTGTTCCCCTTTTTTATCCATGTGACATTTAGATACTTGTGGCTTGGGAAATAGTTCATATGAAATTCATACCTCCCAGGCCACATACACAGTATTCTAGACACTGTGACAAAGATACACATGGCACCTAAGGTGTTAAGCATGTATGTCAAAGAGAAATAACATAATTAGAGCTATAAGATATTAACCACCACCTCTTTATAATAAAGGCTCCCAAAAAAAGATATCTTATACAATCAATTAAATATACATTTTTTTAAACGATAATAAATGGACATTTTAACTATTTACAACCCTTTTAAGGAACCTTGTTTAATAAACCTAGCAATGTTATAACACACCCACACCAACATGCAATTTTATGTATAATCCTCATGTATGTACATTTCATATTTAATAACAATCTTTAGCCTAAACGTTAGTGTTAATTACTTCTAAGACTTATGTTTAGATTTGTTCAAAAACCACAAAACTTAGTGCAAAATATACATTAGTTATTTGAAATACTGTGGTTATTAAGCTTTGTATTTTGCAGTGCAAGTTTTATATTAAATGTTATCATTTTTTAGCTTGTGATAAACCAGTTTTTAACTTCGAAAAACCTTGCAATAACCAGTTTTATAAGATCACACAGGATTGTTGTTAGTCATGCGTAAAAATGTCTTATGCTTCATAATTTGATTTACCTGCAACTTATCATCATCCTCTTTTGTGTTCCTATATCTATACTCCTCAGTAGATTGCTGAGTATCAGGTTCTAGTTTTGGCTGCTTCAACTCTGGTCTCCTGTAAGGGTTGTTTTGTTTGTCTAACGCTAGAAGTGTATTGGCAGCCTCGTATTTGTCCTCAAAAGTGATTCCTGCTTTCTCTGCGAGTGTCTCCAAACATTGCAGAGGTCTCTTTGTTACCTTAGATTGGCTCTTAGTTTTTTCAGATTGCCCACTACCTGGGGAATTCTTTGATTTAGTTCTAGTTATTGTTATACTGTTCTTATTATTTTCATCCTTTTTATCATTCTTGGGTTCTAATGAAAAATAGTTTTTGGGATAATTATTATTATCTTTATCCTTTTCAGCAGCGGTTGCACCGTTTTCTATTAATGTTATGGTTGTTGAATTGGCCACTTTTAGTGTTTTATCTTTGGAATCTTCTTTTGAATGGTTTGAATGGATGGCTGAGCCAGATCCATGTGGTTGGCTAAGTATCTGTACGGGCACATGCTGGGTTACTGGTGCATTTGTAATTTGCTTATCAGAATTATGTTTATCTCCAGATTTTGATAAATGTTGTTGATAACTTGATGTGTGAGTCTGTTCTTTTTCTTGTTCCTTTTTTTTAATACTATCTATTATTTCCGTCCTGAAATGAAAGAGCCATACGCTGTTTAGTAAAAAATATTAGCCTAAATGGACGAAGCACGATAAAAAGTTAAAGTACACATAGACTCATCACAAATGATGTTACAGCCCACAATAATTGACTTTTGTAAAACTTACATTTCGGATTTTAGATTAGTAAACAGAACTATTTATAAAAAACTTTGCTAACAATGATAATAATGGATATGCTTATTTTGTCAATTACAACAACGCAGAGCAACAATTGTCACAAGAAATATCATATTTAAAATGTATTACTTCTACTTACTTAAGTTAAGCATTAAAATAGATTTTATTACGAATGTAATTATTTGATAACTTTAAAAAAATGTACCAAAATACTGAAAAAAAGCGACGCTGTCAATGTCAATTGAGAATCATAATATTCTGTCAAATTTGTCAGCTTGCTATAGACGACGCATGAACGACAGTTACTGTGTATAGTCAAACAAGGATATATATCCAAGTGAGAAAGGCGCTGCTATCGGTTGGTTCTATTTTGAAATACATAAAACCTGCATGGATATGGAAAATGGCATAAAAAGAGGGCGCTAGTGAGTTATCACAATTTAGTTTCACTAATGCCCACCGGATCAGACATCTTGTCGGTCTATATGTAGTAATAATGTGACTTGTAATTCTTTGACTGTCAAATTTAAAAATGCTTCTACAAACTAAATAAAGGTTAACGCACATTAGTCAAATCCACGCACACCCGGCATCGCAACGCTTCGCGAACGCCGCAAGGTATACACGCCACCGTCTAAGCGTGAGCGGGATAAAGATATATAGTTAACTATACGTCGCGGACATCGCGTCATACATCAATTCAAGGGAGAATAACATAACGTTTCGCGAAGAAATCATTTTTGGGCCCACATAATTGTTATGAACGGGAATTAAATATTCTCAAAATTTCATTATGTCGCCGAAAGTTTTTTCTAAAAACTAAAGGGAATTCGTGTAACTTTATATTACAATTGAGTGTACGTAGATTAGGCGGCTATTGTCGAAATAATAAATAGCTCTTTAATTAATCTGATTTTCAAAAATGTGTGATATTGACAATGTATAATACATATTATTTTGTAATGGAGAATAAGGTTGTTATAATGTATAGAATATCATTGTGTACCTATAAAATGTATTAGTTAGTGCCATCTATTTTCAATGGCCACTGAAGATCAGCACATGTGCTGAGTAGCTTTAAATAAATAAATAAATAAATGAAAAAAAAAAAATAAAAATAAATATCGGCTTAGATTTTTTTCATGTCACAATTTGTCGATGAGTTAGAAACCTTAACTTTTTAATATCTAGCAATTATAAGTAAAACATCGGTACTCACTGTCGGCAAAAGTTTAAGACCACACATAACCAAAATCCATTCATCATCCATCAATTATAATATATTCTATTGTTAGTATCGACTATTTAAAGAAGTCATACTTTTATTTACTTTCAAGTGAATCTAGCAAGATAGTAATCTTACTTCTTACTAATATTTAACATTACCAGCTGACTGTACGTCCTCACTGAGGGGCTCGAAGTCTACCCTAAGGGAAGGTGACTAGACCATAGTTAACCACGTTGGCCCAGTGCAGGTTGCATCACGATGTTTTGCTTCACCGTAAGAACGTCGGGTAAATTATGTACATATGATATTTGAAAAATCAAAAATTACATTGGTACATAACGGGTTTCAAACTCAAGACCTGTGGATTACAAGTCAAGTACTTAAACCTTTGAGCCACCGACGCTCTGCTAATATTATAAGTGCGAAAGTTGAGATGGTTGTATGTTTGTTACAATTTGTAGCCTAAACCGCTGAACGGATCTCGATGAAATTTAGCATAGTCTGGAAGAATATAGGTTACTCACTTTTTCACACGCGGACGAAAGCTAGTGTATAAAAACATCTAAAACACCGATAAACGCTGCGCTAGAGCCAGGTGGTAGAGTGGTAACATTTTTTTATAATGTTCTTATTATTAATTACTTTGCTTTTGTTATGTATTGGTTAAAAATTATAATTACCTGAATTTACTTTGGTTTGTTCACAAAAAAAATCTTAATTAGTTTAAACTTGCGGTTTCTACAATAAAGACGTCATAAAATGTGAAAAGCTCGAGAAGTTAATTTGTACTTTAATTAAGTTGGTCTTAAACTTTTGGCCTACAATATTCATATGTTGCAACACTGAAAAAGTTGTAATAAGATAAATTTTTGTGCGAACCTTAATACCATTTAAAACGTAATGATCTCTTTTATATTTTTATCCCGCTCAATTAGTGACGTCGAGGTGGCGGGTATGCGGCTGCGGTTGTATGCCGCTACGAACACGAGGCGGACCGGTGGTAGAAAATGGACAAGGACTAACGTAATGTGCGATAACCCTAAGAAGTTAATTCTTAACAATGACGTATGAAATTTGATGGATGACAGAAGGAAACCTGCCGCTGGCGCCATCTACTCATAACCTTTGGTTTTTCTTCCCATCATTTAATTATATTATTACGTGAAGTGAACGAGTAAAAGCTAATTTAAGGTAGACTACGATAGATGGCGGTGAATAATTATTATCTTCGGGTGTCGGTCTCTTGATAACATTCAGAGGAATCGTGCTTAGGTTTATAGTGTGACAAGCTTATCAGAGTCAGTAATGAGTCGCTGCTATCGCAGTTAGTTAAGAAAGTATTGAAAACTTACACAGGCACAGATTTTGACGGAAAAGAATAAACATGACAAGACAGCTATAGTACAACAAAAATCCTTGACACTTTTGAAAACAACAGAGGAGCGCTACTGAGCTATTTAATTAGACTTATGCCCACCGTGTCAGATAATCTTGTTGGTCTATGAATTGTTTTAAATGTCAATGTGACCACTTTGCAGTGACGCAATTTTGGTTATAAAACCTATTAATTCTAAAAGGAACTGTTTGAAATCAATTTGCGTAAATAGTGAATATTTTTTTCTTTTCAACAAGAATTATATACATCTAATTGAGAAAATTTTGTGTTATCGTGTTGAGTGCTAATTCTTGTATTTTTTAGACATGAAATTGTTGAATTTGGCTACAAACTGATTATAACCGGCAGATTGCATTGCTGACAGTTTTACACGGGTTATACTTCTATTTTATGATCTATTTCTATTTTTCATTTGTTCTAATTTGTGATGAGACGAATAGTTAACAAATGATTTTGAGGACGCCTAAACTTATATACAAACATCCCGAATAATTCGTAGGATAAGTTATGTTCTTTAATATCAAGTGCTATCTTTTTTTTGTAAAATGTTATTAATGTATTAGGAAATACAAAATTAAAATTTACATGCCAGGTGGAATATGCATAGGAGAATCTAACAGAGGAAAAAATGCTATTTAAAAGGAATAAGAAAATGTTAATAACATTTTCCCATGCCCATTTTTTGCATTATTAAAACTTACCATTTCCTCTACTAATACAAGGGTACACCTATTTAGGACCAGATACCTAAATAAAAACGGCCTGTCTGGCTTTATTTCACAAGGGGAAGCAAAAAATAATGAAAATGTGCGAGCAAGAGGGCATTATGCGGACACGTGTGGCATAGAAAGAGAAATAGTAAAGCGCACTAGGGGAGTCGGAGAGCAAACCGGTTCTGCATGTGTGCAGACAGTCGGCGCCCTTTCTCCCCACGCCTGTCGACTGTCGACCCTCGGGCGCTAGGGCCTTACATTGTCAGCTTTTCCCCGAAGCATGGCAATAATAATACTAACCGACTCCCCCTATATTAAACTAAACAACAAAGCCTCAGGGTACATGCTCTTTGTAGTATGAATATAAAGCATGCGAGTTAGGATCTTGTAAAAACGGAAAAAACGAAATGCCAAAGCAAGTTTCCTTTCTCCTTAACTTCTTATAAAAGTCGGTATATAAAACTTGATATGCCAATGTAGAGTAACAGTCCATTACAATCACAGGTACCATTCTCCATAGCCACACGAGACGCATTCGACCACATCCAATCGCAACCATGAAGTAAAAAAACAACACAAAATACCTTTTAGTGTAAAAACCATAAGAACTACGTTCCATCGTTTCAAAATAAAGGTTTAACTGAAACGTAAGCGCCGACCCATGCGGCAATTATTAAAATGAAAAAACAAACAAAACGTTAAGAAACGAGACATTCGCACGAGTGAAAGTAATCACAACACTAGTTATCGATGAAAACGGCATACAAACACACTTTATCGATAGTCCGGCGACGGTATCATTATAAGAATAACCTTCGTTCCGAGAGGCGAAGCACGACTGTGCGGTGTGGAGCGCCGCGTTCCCGCCGCCGCCGCGCCGCGCAACGCCGCACCCATGGCCGTCGCCCCCCCGCGTCACACGCTCTCGACCGTCCATCGCCAATCGTACGCCCGCCCTGAATCTGCCTCTCCTATTGGCTGATTCATGTTATGACCGTTCCACATACAAAACCGGTTGCCAAGAACGACACGAAGGGGCGCAAGGGACGAATTTAGCGATTCTCTATTATTATTCTTACATCGTCCGTCTCTATCTAACGTTTTATTTGGGTAGAGATAGACTTCATAAGTAACGCTTTGCTTTGTATAAAATATTTGCTTTTGTTTTGTTGATATTTTTTGGACAGATTTTTTAACACTAACACGTCCATCCCATCATATATATCTGTTATGGTCTATATGTTTAGATACATTTTCTACTGCTTCAGTTTAAAAAAAAATGAAATGGAAATTTCATATGAATTTAACTTTTAAAATATTGAACATCGTTAAAGAAAGAAATTTTATCATTGCGCAGTTTAAGGGTTTCACTGTTCAACCCCAACGGCTTCCTAAAACCACCCTTATAATCCGACACTATTTGTAATAGGGTGGAAATCACCCTATCTTAAAATAATAAAAAAAACTCCCTACAAAATATTATTAGGTACTTACAAGTATTTATATACATATTGAAAACCAGACGTTGATTTTACATTTCAAGTTCATGTTATTATATAATGTTTGACATTATGGTATAATTAAAATCGGTAGTAAATAGCTTTTAAAGAACCAATAAGATTTTTTTACCTTGTAGAGGTTATATTAACGATAAGTGCGCATACCATGTTAAAATAATTAACATTATTGGTAGCGAGAGCTTAAGGGTTACCATTCCAATGTTGTGGTTAGGGAGAACATAACTTTGAAATACCTGATAGTTGTTGGCTCTGTCACAAAATATGACAAGTCAACTACAACGACAAGGCTTTTGTTATTTGCTATATTGACTTGAGGTGCTAATGAACTATTGTAAGAAGAAAAAAAACTGTCTTTACTCACTGAAAATGTTAGGACTAACAAGAGTATTGTGTGCAATGTTAACTTGATGTGTATTGTTATTTGACGTTAATATTTTATTGGTTACAGATTTTTTATAATTTCATGATCATTGACTGTTAAAAAATTCAAATTAGTTTTTAAGATTGAATAAAGTATTATAACGCGCGAAGCTGGACGGTGGAGTGGCGAGTGGCCGAAAACTGGATTGATGTGCGATAACCCTAATTCGTTTTAATTCTTGACAATAATGACGTATAAAATTTTTAACAGTTGACAGAAGTCAATCTCGCCCGATAGGGGCGTTATGAAAACGTTCTTACGCATTTGATAAGCTGCAGCTCCCCTAGACAAAGTTATATTCAATTATACAGCGAGATCGCAAATCGAAGTCAAAAATATCTGGAAAAGGCAATAACTTTCGATCAATTACGTGCTAATATCATACTGTGCACTTTATTTTATTCCTTTACGTTTTACATGAGATAAAAGCGCCATCTATCTCAGTTTCTTGATATTTTTACTAACGCCATCTAGTGTTTCATTGTCTTCAACACACAAAGTATCAATACCGAAATCAACTACATTATTTTACGTAAAAAAAACAAAGTAGGTCTCAAAGTACAAATTGACATAAAATAACTTTTAGGACTCTAGTAAAAATACATAAATATTTTTAAGTTACATTTGTGTAAAATTTACTGCATAATAGCTGTTTTGTAGTTTTATGCTTCAAATTAGAGAATGGCTGATTGTAAAATTGTTGAAAGCGGGGAACTTGATAGATTTCGTCGACTACCTGAGCTGTCCGTTATTTATTGGAGGTAACTTGGAACCGCAAGCGCCGTCCTAACCTAACTTTTTTTTTGAAAAATTTAAAAGTAGACAGCCATATTCGTTTGAGGCGGTATCCATTTTTGTTATATATCTTTTATACGGATCTATGCCACTGGACTCCACCTAAATAGTGTACCGATTTTAAATATTTTTTGTTGGCAAGTTTGTATACGAGGTTTGAATGAACCCTGTGATTTAACGTCGCTTTCAGAATATTAATACGACTGAGGGAGTCTCTTCGTGTGTATTATTATCTATACATATATCTTTATTTCTTATTTTTATATATAATGTACTTTACATGATTTGTTATAAAAAAATAATAAAACATATTATATAAAATAATAGAACACCACCGACTGCGGAATCCGATGACTCAAGCAACCAATAGTCAGGGCTGCAGAGACAGAAACCTCCTCACAATATGTGCGGTTTCTAAAATAACCGCCTTTTGACTCGGGCCCTGAATCTAACTGTCTAGCGAGAGCTTCTTGAGAGAATGTCGTTTCAATATTCTGCCGTAAGATTAACAATATGATTAATAATATGTATTTGCCAAAAGCCTGATTCTCTCCTCGATGTTTTTGAAATATCCATGAGGTCTAATTCAATTATGATTGTATCGTGAAAACTCTGATATTCTACTCAATGTAAGTACCTAATTGAGAATTATTCCAAGTCAAAAACATGGCAATTTACCTGATTGCTTATTGAAGGTAAGATAGAGGTAATGGGGTGCCTTTATATGGTTTCTTCCCCAATATTCATAAGGTAAAATTAGAAAGGTACTTTGATGAAGCATTTATCTCAATTCTTCTTTTCCGGATTTCGGAGTATTTCGCTATATTAGCAAAATAACCGCTGTCCATAGATTACTTACATAAAGGGTTGCAGACGTGTTGCCTACCTTTTACTAAAGGATGAGATTTAAAAAAAGACGTTTGCCCTTCTAACAGTACCCTCCGCTGCCGTACTTTGTGACATAAGTCCCTCCCCTTTTCACAACCTTAAAACTTAACACTAGGTAAGCTATTCGACGCCCTTCTACCTCTTTCTATAACATTCCCATTACCCTTAAATTCAACCTGATACTACTTCATCATCCACTTGCCCTTATCCCTTATGGAGGGTTGGCACAGTATGTGCTGTTCTTCCATACATCTCTATCAGCAATCATATCTGAAACCACTCCTTAAGCATATCCACTTTCACACAATCCATCCATACTTTCTTCGGTCTTCCTCTTCCTTTGTAGCCATCCACATTCATTCTTAACACATAGCATAACATGTTCATACCACGCTAACCTTTTGCTTTTCAATTTCTCCACTACTGGCGCTACTTTCAAACTTCCTCTAATATACATTATCTTAACTTTATCCATTCTTGTCACACCACACATCCATCTTAACATACGCATCTCTGCCACATGCAATCTCCTTTCATCCGCTAAGGAATACTATAATAATCTATACAGCAGCTGCCGTATTCGTGTACGAGTTACAAATAATTATTTATCTAGTACTTTGCATCTTACATCGCAGCGAAGTAGTTTTACAGTTAGTTATTGCACATTTTAAACTCGGCGCGTGTTCGACGTAAAAAATGCAACCGGGCGCAAGTTCCCTTCGTGCGAGCTTTCAATAACCCGATGACGTCATCCACAGACAGTACAGTTGGCAAAAAATTTGTGTTGCTAAAGATTCTCGGGTAAATAACAATAATTATTTTTGTTCGTTCGAAACTTTTCTTTACAAGTTTTTAGTTATCCGATAATTTCTAATAAAATTTAAACAAAAGATAAATAATAGTTAAGTTTCAGGTAATATAAATCTTAAGTTTTGCTTTAATTCTTATTTCATTAGATATAAAGTTAAGATATTTTGATTCAAACAACTGAAACAAAATAATAAAAGCAAAAGACTATAAAGCGAGACTATATATTAGTCAATTAAAATAAAGAATTGATTTCAAGAGACTGTATTTTTTTGGATTGTTTTTGTCAACGGTATTAACGGACAAAGCAAGCTGATGCGGTCTATAGAAAAGAAGGGCGGTCATTGACAAACCTGCGCACTCAAATACTTGTGTAATTACAAATGGAATTTTTTAAGCAGCAAAGGAACCAATTAAAGGATTCACGTAATGTTAACTTAATTAGATAATTATCTATATTTCATACACAAATATACTGCTTCTCTAATATCTTACTTTTTGGTTGTCTTTAGGATTTTTAACTACCTTCAATAATAGTATATTTTTTTATATTAATAAAGTAACTTTCTGTGGAGTGTGAGGGCGGTGTACCGCCCCGTATGTTTGTATTAAAAAATATTGTCATTCCACTCACTCTGATCTAAAAAATAGAGATAGTAATATGTTTTATAAAGATGTTTTGATATTATAAACTCGCGGTAAGCTTCACGTAGAAGATACGTCTGTTCGTGATTAAATTCTTTACTAGGAATTCTGAACCAGCGAAGGAGGGTTAAATAAGATTTTTTTTTATAATTTTAAGACTTCATTTTATATTAAATTTTGATCGCGACTTTATATAGCTGAAATAGAAATAACCTAATTAGCCAGACACTATTCCAGACAGTAATCTTTATCTATTCCAAAATGCAGCGGTTTTAAGTCGTTTTAGAGGTCCCCGCTAACAAACATCCATCAATCAAAATTCGCATTTATAATATTAGTATTTACGGACTTATTGCAACGGATTAACATGCAACTTAATATCGTATATTAAAATGCACGATAGTTCGTTGCGTTACTTCGAATGATGAATAGTAACCTTTCACGCGAAGTTGTTTTATTTGTTAACCGTGTTCATGCGTCTCGCTCAAACAATGTACAGAAGTGTAGTGTTTCAACAACACAATTGTAGATAGACGACTTTATTACAATGAAGTAAGATTCAACTTTGTTTGGATTTTTAACAATAACCTGCAGCTTTTATTTAATTAAAGAAATGTTTTCGCGTACATCATTTATTTTATAAAGTTGAGTATGTTTTTAGTTGTTTTAAGGGTACTTTAGAACATAAATCGACTAAATTAAGGATTATGATGAGTAAATGGTTTGATATCTGTCTAATACTAAGTATAATTTTAACACTAAATATTTTTTTTTTTAGAAATTGAGTAATAGTTTCTGTAAATCCCATTATTTCTTTTATTCGTGTTACCTAAGCATTGTTAATTAAACCAAGGGTCCGGGAGCGGTGGAGTACATTGCTCATAAACATAAAAGTCGCGCGCGGCTAAAATCGAGCGACTAGTTGCGCTAGTGGAAAGAGGGAATAAAGACTTAGGTGTAATGTATTTATGAAAACAAACATCGACTACGGCTCATGATAATTTCAAACGACAGTATCCTATTGTGTTATATACATTATTTATAACTGAACTATATTTCGTCTATTCGAAAATACTCTCGTGTATCAAAGGAGTGATCAATTCCATTTGTAACAAAAAATGTCTCGTTAGTGAAAAGTATTTATATTTTCTAGAGAGAAAAGTCACAGTAACCTCAAGATGGTCTAGCATTATTATCTCTTACTTACTCCCAATTTCGACAAAGAATATATATATTTTTTAAATCATAAAGTGGCAAATGAGCACGCAGCCGCCAGCATCCGCCAAACTGGGGAAGCGACCGCTGCCAATAGACATTCGCAATTGCGGATGCGTTGCCTACCTTTAATCGACGGAGGAGGAGACGCTCATAAAGAGGATGTTTCCCCTTTTGCGTCTCATCCACCGTCAAATCGCATTCCCTTCCCATCCTTTTCTTATAAGAAAAAGGGTGGGTAGGAAAAGTGACTAAAGTAGGTCCACCGGCACCACACTCATTATACTGTTCGCGGAATGGCTCCCATTCACCCCTGTCTTCGGTGTGATCGTGGTATTACACCGGAAGAGCCGGCCCGTGTAAGAAGTCGAGTACAAATATCTCGAAGCGGGCTCTACCACAATCCAATAAAAACCTATTAATTAGAGTAAAAACTTGCAAGGAATGAGAGATTTTTTTCTTAAGTTAAGGCAATGTAAAATAAAAAAGCATTCAATAAATACCTCCAATAACGCCTACAAGATTTCAAATTCAATGTTTAAAAAATTTTATAGGTATTTGGTATAGCAGGTTCCGAAACACAAGACTAACAATTAAAAACGATATCCGAAAATGTTCTAGAAGAACACGACTTTTTGATACAACGACTTGGAATCGAATGATGGAAGAACATTGCCAAAGAATAGATTTTACTATATTTGTGAATTATATAGGTTAGCTTTTTGTTAAGGGGAATCTACTAGTTCCACAGACCAAAGAATGTTTAAGACTAACCATTTATTGCCTGACTGTTCTTCATTTTTGATGTTAAAAAAACCTATTTTACTCTTCCATACAAAAGATATCTTCCATTAAAAGCTCATCACGATAAAACCATAACAAACAAGAACTTGCAGACACATAATGTTTAAAAAAATCTTAAGTGACGCAAATAATTCGAGGTGCACGAAATATAATTTCTGATATCTGGTTAGAGGGGCGCTGCTATCGCGTTTAGTACTGTCAGAAAATATGTATAACCATGGAGGTAATAAGTACTACGTACAACAGGAGTGTGTTCCATCTATACCTCTTGCAGTTAAAATAAGGAAAATAAAACCTTATGCTAAGGGCGTAAGAGTCTTGTTGCACACAAAATGAAGTAGAACGGAGTGAGAGGGCAACAAGTGCCCAATATTTCCCTTTCTAACAGTGACTTAGAGTTGCCAGATATCAATCCTTTCGGTGTTTGTAGAAAAATAGGTAATTTATGTAATATAGTGCAGTAAAAATATTTACTTTCAAACTGTTTCTAAATACTTTTAATAATTTATTACCGACATGACTTCATTAACGCAAAAATAAATTGAGCTGGTGTACAGGTTTTCTTTTATTTGTTTGAAATTCGAACACCTGAACTGACAATACCCCATGACATCGCCGAATCGGACTGCATTGGCGGCGTTTTCGAAATCCGAAATATTTTAAAATTTCCTTGTTATAATGGTGAGAACTTGTGTTGTGGAGACTTGCGGAAGCGAGTATTATCCTGATTGTGGTATATCTTTTCATAGGTAATAGTTATAAACATAATTTGTTAGTGAAGAATTACGGTGACCATGTGTGCATGACTATCCAATCTAATAATAAATATTACTCGATTATCGATTTCAAATATTTTTACGGAAAAAATAAGAACTCTCAAACGATACTTGTCTCCCCTCAATCTTTTTAAAATAACTCTCTAGCGATTTGCGTTAAAAAAAAGTAAAAAAATACACTGAGGGGGTTAACTTCACGAAGGTGTCCATCTCCAAGTCGTGTCCCACAAGTACGACTAGGTAAGTAATATATGACTCGTGACTGCCGACTCAGTTTTTTTTATATCATAAGGTGGCAAACGAACAAGCGGCCACCTGAATCCGCCGAAATGGCGAAGCGACCGTTGCTCTACCCTTAATTGACGGAGGAGCAGACACACATAATATTTACCCTTCCCTTCCTCCGCCGTCAAATCCACTTTTCCTTCCCATCCTTTCTTCTTAAGGGAAGGGTGGAAAGGAAAAGGGATTAAAATAGGGCGTCTGGTACCACCCTTATCAGACAAAACGCGGAATTGCTCCCACTTTACGCCTGTCTTCTGAGTGGTCGTGGTATTACACCTGGCGAGCCGACGGCTCTAGCACTGTTAAAACTCTTCACTGTTCATTTGCAGAAAACTATCTGTTTCTTTAAAGAAATTACGATAGATTGCAACATGTTTTGTGCTAATGTTTTGACATTGGTTACCCGCAGTTATGGTGTTTTTATATTTTTATATTTGAAACTTAGCACATGTAGTAAAAATAGCCAAATAGAAGCATCTTAACACCTATGAGACAAAAGGACAGTACCGAGGTAATTGGCAATTCAAAATCATAGATTAGAATTGCAATAGGATTGAATACAAAGCAAGGCGACATCGTGATGTCCAAAAGATGGAAAATAGGCAAAATAGTTTTGTTTATAACACATAAATAGGTTTTGTCGAACAATGGCTAAAATTCAAGTTTTTCCAATTCAATTTGCAGTCTTATTGCATTAAACATAGAGTCCAGATCCACACTAAAGAGTTCTTCAAGAATTTATTTCTTTAAATGCAAGCTAAGTATACTATATTAGTAGGGAGATAAAATTATTTTGGTTTCAGCTAGTGACCACTACCCAACTATTTATCTCGAGATAATTATCTTTGGAAATGAGAAGATAATTCACAATGTACATTTGCTTAGACACGAATATAGATGGCGCTGTTTTAAATGTTACGAATATTAACTTCATCTCCATTTCAGGAAGCCGAGGACCTTGTACTGTTATCGATCAAGCGAATTCTTCGGGTTTGTACAGTGCCTTAGGGCCAGGTTATGTGGTATTTCCATCGGATTAAAGCGACTGTTAGTGATTGTCTTTTTTTCTTTTTTGGTCAAGGAATCAAGAGTTGACGATTTACTGATCTCTGTTATTGCGCTGCCTGTAATCCGCACTATGTTTATTGAAAGCTGGCATCCCTTATTCATGCCCTTCTAACGTAGGTTAGTTGTTTAGATCTGATATTTCTGTATCAAATATTAATTATTCAATTGTGAGAACAAACCCGTAATATCGGTTTCAGAATTTATAAACCGGTATTTATCGATGTCTAGCATAAGTCTAAATATACCTAGGATCGATATATTGAATAGAAATCTCAGTTCACAACTCCCTATTTCCCTATTATTAAGTAAAGGACAGTCTAACCGTAATTGCAGCGTCAATTAGATACGACATAAAGAACTGGGGCCGACTACATTTCCCGATATAGCTGCTAACTAATAATTTATTTACAACCTGCACGGACAGTAAAGCACCAGTTTCATAGTGACATGAATTTACCAGTGCCGGCATAAAGTAGGGCGTGGTTGGGCGACCGCCCAGGGCGCAGGACAGAAAGTTGCGGCACAGGTCTGCAACTTACACGGTCACATAAGCGTGGCTCCCCCTTTTTATCATGCTTTAAAGGGGGGCGTGAAGAGGTTTTTGTGAGACTGTAATTCGCTTATTAGACGCCCCTACTGTTCAGCCGAATTGAATTTTTCATAATTTTATTGAATAATATATATTCTTTAATCAACTAAAAAGTTTCAAAGAAAGTTTTTTTTTTCAATTATAGATAATGACATCTATGGCATTTTTTCGAAAAAAACCAGCTAGACAATACTGCGCAGTAGTCTAATTTTTTTTAAACACAGATGGCGCTAGCTTTAAAATGTTCTGATATTGTCCAAGTTTTTCACTGCTCTTCGAAATCAATATTAAATTCAATGATCTATCTATATACAGATTAGCGACAGTCGTAGACACAGACATAGTATATCCCAAACTTTTAGGAGCAAGGAGAAAAGACATTTCATCGGTCATATTACACTCGACCTTAATGGACGCCAATACACCTTGTTGTTCTTCGAAAACACAAAGACTCTTTGTTGTCGCGGGACCACTGGCACAAAGAAAAACTGACGCCTACCTCTCTTTAGTAGGGAATTGTAATTCGATATAAATTACTAGTTACTAATCGACTCGTGACCTTTTACGTCACAAGAAAACAGTCCTCTTGGAGGCTTTTGATGTTTTTTAATTAAGAATAGGGACCTAGCAACAAGAAAACAGAGGTTATTATCGGCATTTGCAATACCATAGATACCGCAGATGTGTTGCCGGCGTTTGAGAAGATGCCTTTTACTTTATGATATGCATAGAACAAATTGACTTAAAACTCAGCAGCCTCATTGCTAGATACTTGTTTAAAATATATTATCACCTTTGCTCTGCCCATTAAAAGTTTTCTCTTTACTGTAAATTTCACGTACAAATATAGTAACATGTTAATCACAAAATTTAGACTACAGACTATCGGCCGATAAAAGGTCTGTAATCTGCAGGGTTTCTGCAGGGTAAAGCTGCTAAGGCCAATAATGAGATGGACGTACAAACACACAAACAATACTTTCATAAACTCTCGTCAGTTGAGCAATAAACATCCTATTCCAGTTCAAATTGCTTTGTTTCAAACACAAGACATTTAATTATTTTCCTCTCGAAAATCTTGGAAATGGAAACTACTTAAAACACCTGGTAAGATCTGCGCAACGACTGCTATAAAATAAATTGCAAGAAGGCAAAATTAAAATAAACATTGCGAAGATAGTAGACACCGAAATGAGACAGCTAATTTTGATAACACTGTTCAAAAAATATATTACTTTTGTATAACCAACTAGGTGTTGCCCGCGACTTCGCCCTCGTGAATTAAAAAACATAGCCTATGTTACACGCTGATAACAGCTTTTTAATGGATAAAGTATTTTTAAAATCGGCTTAGTCGTTTTTGCGTTTTCTCAGTAAATACAAAAATAAAAACAAATCTTTCCTCTTTATATTATTAGTTTAGATAAAGATTTAAATTTCAACATTGTAAAACTACGACCTCTAACCCCGAGGCTTAGAGCGAATACATTCCGTATTGTCTCACCAATTTGGTCGACATAAATGCATCTATGACGCACCCTTATATCAAAATCATATTATATGTAACTACATAGAATCTACGCAGTCGCAGTACCTACTTAAGTCAAGCATTAACAAAACATTCAAGTATGTCGGTAGAAATTACAAGAGATATGAACCAATTAAATGGGTATTAAGTCGTTCCTGTTAGTATTTCAAATGCCAATTAGTTGCGCATTAGGCAAGGGTCCTGTTCCAGGAGAAACATCCATCGAAAAGACCCGTCAAATTGCGAAGTCCTACAGAGGGTATCAAGAATATTTGCGAAAAATTTTTTGTAACGTGATCGATTCAAATTGTATTACATTCGTGTGATATACCCACTGGTAGAGTACATCAACTAATCTAGCAAAGCCCTCAGAACATTTTTATTTAATAACAAAGATAGTCTGACAAGACTAACCGTGATTTTCAATTTCACCACTTTCGAACATAAAAATTACTATAGTTCTCTCTCTCATACTCTCTGAAATAACTGAGACAGCAAAATGATGGTTTGGACAGTGGAAACCGCAGGAATAATCGATACGTGTGCTTCCGTAATCCCTATTCACTCCTGCTATCCTAGTCTGTTTGAAAGCGGCAATTCATTTTCTACACAATGCACCTATAATCATACTACGATGTAGCGATAAAGTCACGGATTTAAGCTCTAATAAGAATTTTAATTATGTGGCTATTGACATACGTACATTATAATATACTTATTTTGTTATCATACTAATATTATAAATGCGAAAGTTTAGATGAATGGATGTTTGTTAGAGTTTGTAGCCTAAACGGCTGAACGGATTTAGATAAAATTTGGTACAGAAGTAGAGGATAAACTGGAAGAACGCATAGGCTACTTACTTTTGTTTTTTTTTAATTCTACGAGGACGGAGTCGCGGGCGAAAGCTAGTTCAATATATATACAAAATGTTGAAAAACACTACAATATAATTTATATTGTTATTCAAAATATTTGTTAATATTATCGAGCGTAAACATTGTAGGAAAAAGGATGGCTTATTTTGCTTTTATTCATCTGTCTACACACTAATTGGATTGAAAACGAGAGAATTTTTTTTATAACATTTACAGAACAGGGCACAAAACTGACGGCCGGCGAGTGGATACTGGATAGGGTTAGGTTTTTTTCCTCTTTTCCATTTTTATCCGGTTACCCTATCGGACATTTGATAGCACTCACGGGCTCCGTGCTCCTGAATTAATTGCTTTCGTCTCAATCCAATGCAATCCAATATAGGTAATTGGTGAAATTACTGTACTGCCACGGAGGCGGAGGAAGGCGTGGGCTGTGTGGGCGTTCGCACACAGCCTTGCAGTTAAAAAAATCGTGATTTGGACCATCAAAATATTAAGAAAAAGAAAGAAATAAATTCTATTTTGATGGATTAATATGTACATAGAATATCACAATGTGATGATTCCGTTTTTAATGTAGTGGTTATGATAATTACTTTTGAATGTTAAGTGGCGATTACTACAATTCAAGAAAGAAAGCCATATATGAATCGGTTAAGCAGTTTTTAAGAAGCGCCCACAAAAACAAAGACAAATTGACAAAATAGAGATGTCATTTTTCAAAATTAGGATTTTATAATTTTTGTAACTAGAAAAATAATACTAATGTACGGTGTTCACATTTTTTTAGATGTATAGAGCTGCAAACGTTCACATATACCGAATGTAGTCCGTAGCAAAAAAGAATTAATATTTCTTAAAAGCGTCGCAAAATCATAGTTTTGTGCCATTATAATTTCAGTCGCAACTCTTATGAAAATAAACTGTTGTCACTGTTATTTCCAACGAGAATGAGAGCGATAGCAATGTGCCATACAAGTGTTTTAACTAAAGACATTTAAGAAATACATAGAATAGGCATAGTGAACAAAATTTTTTCACTGGTACTTTCTCCGAAAGATACTATATCAGTTGTCAAGTTCAATACACCACCTCCTGTCTTTGTTCATATAATAAAACATTGTACAGCAAAAATAAAACAGTGTCTAAAAATGAAAAAAAACCACATTTAAATGTTTATAGTGACACCTATTGGTAATAAATTTAAAAACAATTGACATGGAGGATCTGTTTATATAAGCTTTAGTGTGATACTGTAAAATGTTGTAAGTAAATTGAAATGCCTACTCTATATTTTTTTGGATCTCTGGTTTTAATAGTGAAAGTCTACAATAACACCGCATCTCCCTAGTGTATGTAACGACGTAATAAGAGTTCAATATGACCGCTAGTACGAGTACACGGTCGACCAATACTATTTACAGAAAATAATTGACAAACATTATTACCGTTTGGATTGAATTCTGCTGTAACTATGTTTGTACAAGTGTATGAATTTGCAGATCACGAGAGACGAGTGTTTGCCTCTACGTTCACTGGTCGCCCATTTGATTTGGTTTTCAAAGTTCTAATAACAACGAAATACTAACTAGGTACTGGGTTTCATTAGAATTCCTGGTACAGACTCTTGTTAGAATCTTTCAATTCAATTTAATTTTTTTAATTAAGGGCAATTATAACTAACACATACTTCATTTATCTTACTACACAAAGAGAGTAGTGATAAAAAGATAAACATTCATAAAACTACTCTCTATTCTATCTCAAATTCTCTGAAAAAACTGATGTGATGACATTTACTGTTTTAATTTTATAAAAAATATTTCGCTATAATAAAGCGGCAACTATTTGATTCCTCTTCGCTTTCGTATTTCAATGTGCCAGTGCTAGAGGCGTAAGCGCAACTACAAGGCGAGATGGGACCATTTTGTCCTAGTGTTAGGTTAATAAGCGCGATGTATAGACTGATATAAGTACATAAAAACAATCATACAGTTAGGTCTTACCAGTGGTATCAATAAAGTCGTAGGGCTGTCAACTTTTCAACCTTTACCCCAATGCTACGGGTTTGCATGATGCGTATGTACACTAGGGGTTTGACGTCGTTGTGTTCGGGCGATAAACAGTCGGATAGTTTAGTCGTCCGCTAAAGTTCAAGGGTGAACGTCGTGTATGTCACTGGATGTTGTTTTTCTTTTTAATGTGCCAAATGTCGTTGGTCGTTTTTTTTTGGTTCACATTTATTGCAAGTTGACAGCCCTTGTCTTATTACAGAACCGTTAGATAAGACATATAAAAGCACAAGTTTATCGCGCACGGATAGTAACAGTGGAAATATGAGGTAGGTCGTTGTTTGCATTTCTGATAATATCCACAAATAATTTATATCTTTGATGTAAAGGAGCCGGACCTGTTGTTTAGCGCTATACAAAAAATATACTGTTGTCTCTTTCATGCTTTTTTTTTTATTATAAAGAGGAAAGATTTGTATTTATGGATTCTTGTATGTATTGACATAACTCAAAAATGACTGGACCGATTATAAAAATTCTTTTACCATTAAAAACCTACGTTATAATTCAATGAGAAACTTAATTTAACGTGGCCGAAGTCGCAAGCAACAGCTATTTTTTTTTAAAGCGTAAACAATAAGGTGGCACATAAAAAAAATGTCAGTAAGAAATTGGTTTAAGGTGGAAAAGTCCGGTAACAACATTGTAGCAACGGTGTTACGATTCATTATTATTCCGTATCAAGCTTATAAGCTTTTTTCTATTTCTTCCTTCGCCATTGTACATCCCCGTCACTGTCTCACGCGGTGTTGTTGTTACTGCTGTCTCGCTCGCACACCGGCGTGGGTGTTAGCGACCAACGGACGTTGAACTCAACGAACAGCTGTTTTGTCAAAGTAATAATTATAATAAACAACCTTCCAATTATGAGGCAGTCGCTGTGAGTTGACGAATAAAAATAATAAGCATATTTATTTTCGTTTTACGGTCTCAATGTTTGGTTACGCTAGTATATTTTATACGAAAAGTCTAAACTTATAACTAACCTCTGAATTTAGGAGTATTTGTATTTTTAAAGAAGCAAGATAAATGGTCGAACCTGTCACTAATCTACCTATTGTATTAAAATTATAAATGCGTGACATAATAATTTGCGATCGTAATTATAACAGCCGAGGGGTATAACGAAAATTTTCAAGAAAGTAGTCGTAATGTCATCGACAAGATTTGTATGAAATTTGTTGTTATACTTATCGTCAAATAGGAGCGCTGCATAGTCATGTAAATAATGTCGATCCTCGAATACTTTCTCACAATATTTCGTGCCAGGTCCCCTGTTGTCAGCAGTTTTAGTACATATCGTATTAGATAAATTAGATCTAAATATCTAAATGTGATTAAATTGTTTAAACTATCGTGAGACATTACTTTAAGCGAAAATTAATTAAACACGGCTCAACTCACGCTTTTTTTTTATAAATTTTAACGCCACAACGCTCTTGGCGCCCCCCGCCCCCTCGAACCGCGCCATCCGCGCCCTGGCCCGCAGTGCGAGGCGCGACGCGACCGCGAACAAAAGTTAAATAATACTCGCCCTGAAGAAGGATCCCCGAAGGATCCGAAACTAGTCGGTGCCGTCACCGGAGGAAAAAAGCGTGAGTTGAGCCGTGTTTATCTAAATGTGAATCAACAAAAAGTTTGTCCATATTTAGTTACGCGGCATTATTCCTATTTTTTTTTAAGAAAATTCTGTTTGACTATATTAATTAATGATAATTTTAGCAACAATTTCATACTAAAAATGTTAACGGCTAAAAAAAGATATGGTAACATTTCGTCAGAAAATGTATTATTTGTTGTAAACATACATAAGTTATGCTTAAGTTAAAGTAAGTAACAACCGGGGAAATATGATTAGTATCTATTAACAATAACAGTCAGACATAGAACGGTACGAGAACTTTTAAGCACATATCGTATGTTCATGCGGAATAGAATACCTTATTAAATATAGTCCTTCAAAGTTAGCTTCTACCTAACGAACGATTTTTTATATCTATACTATTATAATAAAGCGTAAACACACTCTTCTTTGTTACCTAAGATGTTAGCAATTACAGCATATTTTTGAATAATTCTTTTCTTAATAAAAAGCCCTACACTTATGTCACGCTTTAGGCTATATATATTCACGCCATTAAACATAGGGGGTAAATATTTCGGATAAAAACCTTAATGTGGGAAGAGACCATAGGTTGCCGCCAACATTAAAAAAGAAAGATTGGTCATGTCATTTTGACATTTGCTAATGATAATTTGACAAATGTAAACAATAGAAAAAAATTTCATGCGGGTGAAACCGCACGGAAACAGCTAGTTCTTAATAAAAGATTTTATGCATCAAAGCATATCTTAATCTTCTATACACCTACGAATTGTGTAATTTACATTGTATATTAAAATAACTAATATGATGTAATCATTACTTAAAAGTAATTGTTTATCATTGTCAGAAGATTTTTTATGTAAGAAAAAATAAAAAGAAATATTTTTACATTCATAACAAGTTTAAGACAGGACCTTAATTCAAATTAACCAAAACATCAGTAAACTTTTATAAAAAGAATAAATATTCATAAAATACCTTTTCTTAACCATCCAATGGATTTCAGAAGCCAATTGTGCTATTTTATCAGTTACCTGGAAATAAAAAACAAATGTTAATTCGTTTAATATATCTAATTCATCAATTCAGCATCATTAAAGCGATATTTAATTAAGCTCTTCGCATAATAATTAGACCTGTTTTCTCCCTTCAAGTTTTCAAACTTAACAGTGGTAGAGCCCGCTTTAACATCTTCGCACGAATTGGCTCGCCCGGTGCAATACCACGACCACACAGAAGACAGGCGTGAAGTGGATGCAATTCCGCGTTTCGTCTGATGAGTATGGTGCCTAAGGCCTAATTTTGGTCCGTTTCCCTTTCCACCCTTTTCTTAAGACGCATAAGAAGTGGAAATATCCTCTTTATGTGTGTCTTCTCCTCCGTCAGTTAAGAGTAGGCAACGCATCTGCAATTGGGAATGTCTATGGGCAGCGGTCGCTTTCCATTTCGGTGGATTAAGGTGTCCGCTTGCTCGTTTGACAACTTATGTTATAAAAAAAAAACTTTAGATTATATAGGCGTTCTACTCGATAAGAACACGCGACACTAAACAAAGCAATAATGGATCAAACACGCTATATATGATTACCAACGTAATGTTCTTTGTATTGTCTGTCATCACCAGAACAATGTCGAGTCCTGACTACATGTCTGGTTCCAAAAAATAAAAACCTTATGATATTCTAAACAATATAGCACAAAATCAAATAAATATTTAACCTGATTGTAGTCAGCTAGATCCATTGGTGCACGTCGTATAAAACAAATGTAATTAACAAAATTCGTACACGTTATTCAATGCACGAGTCTCAACTACGAGTACAGTAACATGCGCATGACACAAACAAAGTTAGCAATACGATACTGGCAACAGCGCTGTCTTGCCGACGTTGCATTAAAACACATTGTCACCGACCGATTGAGAACTTCGTCATTTTTTTATCGCACCATAAGCTGACAGAGACTTTATCTGAAGCCCTTAACATGCGCTCAGTAATGCTGCTATTTAAAACGTCTGTAGCGGTATTAATACTAGAGCGGTCAAATATGATAATTACTTGTTACATGTGTATATTGTAAGCCGTGTTCACGAAAAGTGAACTTATAGTGGTAACGAACAAGCCGGCTCGCCCGATGCACTACCACGACCTTGCAGACGACAGACGTGAAGTGGGAGCAATTCCGAGTTTCGTGTGACGAGTGTGGTGCCACAGGCTTAACTTTAGTCCCATTCCCTTCGCATCATTTTCTTAAGAGGAAGGGAAGCGAAGGTAAATGTCCCTATATAATATGCGTCGTCTCCCGCGTCGAATCAGAGTAGGCAACGCATCTGCAATTGCGGACGTCTATAGGCAGCGGTCGCGTCGCCGTTTCGGCGGATCCGGTTGGCCGCTTACACCTTTGTCACCTTATAATTTATAAAAAAAAAGACATCGGTCTTACTCATTATGACGTCGTCTTTATGTTAGAAAACTTATATCTAAAACCTACTGTCAAATTACAATATGCCTAGTAATATTATAAATTGCCTAAGTTCATGCTCTATCGGTGACAGATGCACCTAGTATATGATTGCAAAATCGGTGTCCAATTACACAATTACAACAAAATCAAATTATATGCGCATACACACACATACACTCAAAAATGTAAGTTATAAATATTTGCAAGCTTGCTTTAAATATGTAAGAACGTATTTATACCAAGAAGTAATCTACTTTACAATAGGTGAAGAGAAAAATGATGTTTGTTGTAGAAAAAACGGTATTTGTAAAACTAAGGGGTGAAAATAATTAAATAAATTCTATCGCTTATTTTATTATTGCAATGCGGTAAAACCAGTCGTTTTTAAAAACAAACGTAACCTGCCATTTTAATCAAACACGGAGTTTCTATTATTTGACCGTTCAAACCTTACAAGTGTAGATCCGAAAATTAAAAGGTTCAATTATGTGTTCCGAAGCAATGTGCGCTAAATTAAACGAGCAAAAAGTTGAAAAGTATTTTAGGGTTAACAAAAGAACGTGGGAAAAGTGGAAAAATTTCGTAAGAACAATAGATTAAAAATATTGAAGTTAGGCAACCATCTGTTTAAACACAAGAAATATCTAAAAATAAAAGCTCTTCATCTGCCCTTGCATGACAAAGTATGCGTAGTGGAAAAATTATCATAAAAATGTACTAAAATAATAGCTTAAAATTGATTTAATACCACAAGCTACGGGGCGTATAGACAAGTACCGCTAATTATTTAATTATTGGGCGTCGAGATCGATGGTAGTAGCTTAATGTAAAATCGATATTCGCTCAACTGAACTATGCACGTCGGCGGTGGTTGTAACGGAACGTAGTTAGTCAGGCTCGACGGCGTCGAAATGAATTTAACGGAGACTGACTACACTGACGCTGGCAAAATATAACCATAATATAAATATGATTTTGAGCTTCCAATCGCTAGTAGAACAATGCTTCAATGATCGTTAAATATCTCAATTAACAATACGTATAAATCTGATTTGAAATTGTTCCATGTATAGGTTTCATTCCATATTTACGGGGTGTAAAAGCAAATACACAACAATTTAAATACTTCGTTTAGAAATTTGGACTGAAGTGTATTTTGTACCAGTCATTTCAAGTAGGAAAATATTAATTCTTGTACTTTTATATATCTGACAAACGGCAGCCTTGTTGTTAACGGTCAAAATTTTTCTTCGAGAGGTTCATACGTGATATGTATGTTAAAAAAGATATTTAAGAGAATAAGTTTAAACGGTGATGCAGTTGCAAATGTAATAATTATAATTACGGTCCCGTCTCCGCCGTCTTAGCTGTGTCGGTAGGGCGTTAGGGAGAGGTCGGGATCGATCGAAGGGTGGTCTCGCGCCCCGCACTGCAACCCCCTCCCGGTCCAACGCTTCCCGGATCACGTCGCACCCTCGACAGTGTGCGATCACAAATATCACATCATTGAATCGACGATCGAAACAAGAAAACATTGACTGTCACGTTAACATTGAAAGTTCCATCGAAGTGTGAAGAGTTAACTTATGAGGAACAGTTATTAAAGAAAATATGCTAAAAAGTGTTTATAATGTTATTTTACAGTGTACTTTACGCCCGGCAGGGCCATACAAATTTTGTCGACATTGCGAATAATTTCTCGCAAATTTTCATAGTATGCCACCTGTCATACTTATGAAGAGAAGTTATGTTCCTCAATTTCGCTTTATATAGTTTCGTCTTACATCCTACTAGGATATACTTTATGAAAATTAATTCGTAAAGTGGTCAGTGGCCTGATAGTTTTTAATTGTTCGAACGTCTCGTTAGTTTCATTATTATTCTTTAGACGTCGTCGTAACTTACGAATTGGAGCCTGGTATTTCAAAGCGATGGAAATCATTCAAATAAATAAATCAATTAAAGACCTTATTAGAATAATAGTAGTAGTTATACGACTTAGGGTCCTTCAAGAAGCGAGCCTATCATTTCCTCAAAGGCCGGCAACGCATCTGTAGTTCCTCTGGTGTTGCGGATGTCCATGGGCGTCGTTGACCACCTTGGTGTTCACGCCGCTCATTTGCCCCCTTTTATTATAAAAAAAAATTGCAAAGATCCTCATTGGTTCATAGTTTCGGTTTTAATAGTTTTAGATTCAATAATTATACACAAGCTTACAAAAGAATGCACACTCGCAAACTTTGTTATTGTATTAGGGTGTTCCGTATATTTGCATGCTATTATCACTTCTGAAATGTGTAATGTAATGGATTTTTTAAATATAAATCGCTGGCGTCTCTAAAAGAACACAATCTGTAATAGAAAGCAAGCAGTCCAAGGTAATTTCCGAAAGTTTTGTCTTCACATCTCCGCATTTCATTTCAACGCCCCACGTCATCTTCATTCAATTCCTATTCTTGTATAGGGTGCTTGTAGGAACTATTCTATCTTCCAAATCATAATTTTCACCTAAAACATTGGATTGGAAAACGGTACAATAGTAGTTTACCTTTTTAAAACTAAAGCTTGTACAATGTTGTGTCAGTCGAGCCTTCTGAGCATTGCGTTCAACTCAAAACCCACGTTGATGCCGCTTCAAAGCAAACAGTGGCAAATAGTAAACATTGCCCACAATCAATAACCGGTCCAGACGAGCCAGTTGGTACTTTAATGTTTCGTTCGTAAATACTTACAGTACTCTTAAACAATCTAAATCAATCAACAAACAATTGGAAGACCAATAAAATGACACTAATTTCACTGATTCATTCAGTCTTTGACTTTAATTCCAACAAAATGGCCGCATAGTTTTAAAGTTTGTAAAAACAAAACCTAAGCGCTTTACTGCTTACTGTTGCTAATTACTTGAGTTTGAAATGCTATAACGCTTGTACCAACGTATCGTATTACTTCTTGAAAAATCTTAGATAGCATAATAAGAAAGTAATAATAACATGAGAAGTGTAGCTCGACACTAGTTTATTATTATTATTTTTTAACATTTTTAACAAATACAGATCAATAATAATAATTGTCAAGTTTAAGTAGTGGTAGCTCACACACACATTACGTATAACATGTTTGTTAGCGGAAATCATTATTACAGCGGTATTTAATGCCGCACTTGTACAATTTTTGTAATAATACTTTCAGTGAATGTTATAATGTGTTATTTTTTATTGATGACATAAATTGACATTCTAGTAACTAAGAATGAATGAAGAACGCTTTTCATGCAATGAAATTGCTATCAGTTTACATAGTTTTGCACAAGCTGCTACTTGCGACTTCGTCCGCCTGCAACTAAAAGACTCTTGAAAACGTACCTTTTAAATGAAGAAAGAATTTTTGAAATCGGCTCAGTAGTTGTTTTGTTATTTCAATACATACAAAATTACAAATCTTTCCACTTGATAATAGTATAGGTTCGTCAAATGTCAGCATTATGGAACGAAAGCAATATAGAGAAAATAATATGGATGTTTAGATTAGTTGAATTCTACTGATAACTTCTTATATGCAACTGTTGTGAGAAACAAAACCTTGAGTTTTCATTGCCCAACATAAGTCCACATTTAACTTTATGTACATTTTTAATTTACCTTACGGTATTCAAAACAATTCGTGCAGAAATTGCAGCTGTAAATGTTGCTCCCGGACCGGAATATTAGCACCGTATTAAACAATATAATACTGCAAAGACGAAGTTTGCCACCGGCTCAACTAAGTTACGAACTTGTCAGAACTGTTTGAAACTTCCAAAGCTAATTAGCTTGTTTCTATCTTTAACCTCCCTAACCGTAATATGCGGTTTACATTCATTTAATTTCGTAGAAAATAATATCGTAACATTATCTTTAGTGTCTTATTCTCACTTAAAATATGTGATAAAAATATAACTTGTTATGATGTTTTTAAACAGAAAACCACAATGATACACTACGGGCGTCGTCGTGATGGGTGACAGCTACTTAAAAATACCTCAGTGAATTGAAAAATAAATAAAAAACTTGCCTTCGATTCCTATAGACCTACATAGATAGATAACTCAAAAAGTTGTTAGCATGCCTCCCCCTGATCATTTGATCACTTGATCGCTAGCTTGCCACCTTAGTCAACGGCTGGCAACGCCCAAGCTTTCAATTGTAACAAGCACATCGTGATATTTCAAAGGTGGGTAACGAGAAAGATACAAAACCTACAGTGATTGTAATATACAAGAGTTCAATTTTATTTTGTATCTTATTAGAGCCTTTCGTCTTATTGGAAACAGATTAGTTTTAATTTTTTTTATTAGTAGATTAAAACATTGAAGAATTCCACAACTTTAAAAATATTCTAGCACTAGCTGTTCTCGTGCGACTTCATCCGCATGGAATTATGAAAGTTTTACTTTATTGTTAACATTTGTCAAAATATCAATAGCAAATGTCAAAATGACATGACACGACAAACCTTGGCAATCTTGGTTCCTTGATGTTGGCAGCAACTTATGGTCTCTTTCCCACAATTGGGTTTTTATTCAAAATATTTACCCCCTAAGTTTAATGGCGTGAAAATAAATAGCCTAAAGCGTGACGTATGTCTAGGGCTTTTTCTTAAAGAAGAATTATTCAAAAATATGTTGTAATTGCTGACATCTTAGGCAACAAAGAAGTGTGTGTACGCTTTATTATAATATAAGTAAAAAGTAATAAGTATAGATTACGAAATATTTAAATCACACATCTATTTCGCACAAAATATCAATATCACCAATTTCACGAAGTACAAAGGAAGTTAACCTAAAACTTACTCGGGTATAATAGTCTAGCCCACAATCATTTTCCTAGATTATGTGGCGGCTCAGTCTGTAAGTGTAACATAATCTACCTGTATTGTGTATAACTTGATTTGGTACCACGAGCCACGAGTAGGGACAGGGGGCCTTGTGCAGACAATACGTGTACAGCATTCCAATTAGGGGATGTTGGGGGAACTAATTATTCAGCCCGGACTCGATGCGTAGGTACAAAATACTCAGACTATTGATTTTCTATAACTATACATTTGATTTTTAACATTGTGTGGGTGCTTAGGTGTATAAGGGCTTTACCATACTGCATTTTACATTATGACGAAAGAATAAATTACACTGAACATTCCAAATAGCAGCACCTAACTAAACCTCAGACCAGAAAAGAATCTTGACGCAGAAAGGACCTAAAAAGTACTGACCTTATGTTTATGATATAAGGAACTCAAATGTTTTTTATTGAGTTAGCGAATAGCATTGTGAAGAGCTAGCTATCATACATAATACTTATCATTTCTAATTAGAGATAGATGTGTAATATTAATTATGCAGATATAAGTAGGATTGAAGCTATAAGTGTAGATGGGTTCTGTCGAAGGTGAAACCCACTTTTGGTCGTTGCACCAGTAAGTAAAGTAGTTAGTTTTATTATAAAAATGTACCCGTTTTTATCTCCCAAATAGGATTTGGTAACAGAACGTCCATTATAATCTCGACTTTTTTTTTACTTCTAAATCTAACGTATTCAAAACGATGTCTAAAAACGTGCACCCCGAAAGTATTCGAGACACAACAATAGAGGGCAGGTAAAAAAGGGACATCGCTATACCAAAACTTTCCGATCTAGCGACTCTTGCAACTCCAAACATTTCTCGGGCGCGTCGTCAGTGTGGCAACGTCTATGTCCGCGTAGCTGCGGCCGGGGGCCGGGGTTGTGCGGTATGGCAACGTCGCACTCGCACGCCTGTTTCGAATATCCACTGCTCATCACATTTGTCAATTCAGAAACGAACGCATTCTAGACATAGGTATAACTACGACTGGCTTTTAGTACGGATTGGTACGGATTACATTAATGGACTCACCTAACCTACCTATAACGCAGCTTTTACTGAAAAGCAATTTGTATTTAGTCGAATACTGAAAGCATTGATGCATGGAAGACTGATTTGCTCTATCTATATGTCTAAAAATTTTAAATGATGATTTTTTCAAAAACATGCTCATAAAATTTACCTATCATATCATGTTGGTAACCACCGTCTTAACCCTAAATCAGGTGATAACCATAATGCAGTTTTCTTTGTGCGGGTAAACAAATGCAACAACCTAACAAAAGTAATAACGAATTTAAGCTTTTGTAGGCGATGCCAAAATGTTTACAATTTCGAAACAAAAAAATGTTTATCCCATGATGGGTGTTTCCAAAAACATCAGTTTACTTTCATCACACTTTTGTAAAAGTCTTAGTTAAATGTTGACGATTATCTTTTTGTTTCTCCATTTCTCAACGTTAAGGACAGTTATCAAAGGGTCTATCACGAATACTTGCCCTATAATTGTGTGAGAATATTCGCAATGTCATCGACAACAGTATGAGATGTGTTCGTTTACTTAACCTCCAGCACCGGCAGGGACGCTGCACAAATTTAATACAGTTTTTGTCGATGATGTTACGCATTAGTTTGCACGACTATTTGTGAATCCCTCTGTTAAATTAGCCCGGTAAAAATTCCTTTCCTTATGTAAAGATATAAGAGTTTTGAGAAATCATATAATAGGTATAAATATTATAAGTGCGAAGGTTACGATGGATAGATGGATGTTTGTTAGCGTTTGTAGCCTAAACGGCTGAACGGATCTCCATGAAATTTGGCACAGGTTTATAGCGTAGTCTGGAAGAACACATAGACTACTTTTTATCCCGGGAATAGTTACGGTTCCCGTGGGATTCATTATTTTAGTTTTTTAATGTTAACTCGATCGTTTTTGCAACGGTTCAACATATATTATTGAAATGTACACTTGTGATAAGGTTCATCCCCGAGAAATGTCCAGTTGCCGAGGGATACGTAGTTTTTTGTTATTTATATAATTGTATGTTTTCTAATACCAAGCGGACGAAGTCGCGGACAACAGCTGGTTTAACATAATTTGTAATCAATTGTAAGAAGTTTAGCAAGTAAGGGACGAATACCATGTGACAAAATAAATCTTAAATATAGTGTGGTAGTAATGTCAGTGTCGTTGCTCAAGAGTTAAGTACTTGACTTCCAATCTACAGCTCCTATGTTCGAATCTTATCATACTGGTATATGGTTATGGTATGTTCTTACGGTAAAGGAAAACATCGCGATGAACTGCACATATCTGCGAAGAAATTATAGGATACTTGTAAAGTCAACTACCGTCCATGTGCCATGGTTGACTAAGAACTTGTGACCTATAACTTAGGGTAGGTTTCGAGCACTTCAGTGTAGAAGTATCCCTATACAGATCCCTAGCTGAGGACATGATGAGGCTTGGAGTGGCGAGATGGAATATGCGTCAATATGACATGATTTATGGGAGAATCCTGCCTTTGGGAGACCTGTTGTGTCCACCCTTGATGGTAAGTAGTAGTTAACTAATATATCCAAACCATTGCCTTGAAGAGAAATGCAAAGTGATCTGGATAAGACGCTAACAGGTATAAGCAAAAAAATGAGTTATTATTTTAATCGACATCACTTTTAATCTGGCTTATCACGCGATTTTTGAACAGACTTTCGAAAAGAAGGAGGTACTCAATTCGCTTGTATGTTTTTTTTATAAGTCAAAGATTCACATAATATGATGACCCTAAGGCAAGTTAAACGTAAATTCCATCGTAGAAATACTTGTACAAAATATAACATTCTCTCGTTTTTTTTTAAAGAATGTCAGGGATGAAAATATGGTTTTTACATAAGTTATTCGATGTTAGAAACTGACTATAAAAACCAGGTAATGGGAAATAATTAGAATTTGCACAGCAGTTAAGAAGTTCCAACAAGATTAGTCAGAGCTACGTGTTTTTCTAAAACAAAGATAACATTGCGTTTTAATAGTTTACACACTAGCCTTTTGTCATTACCTAGCGATTCATTAGTGTTTTAACGGAGTAAAACTCAAGTTATATTCGGAATCGCATTTCATGAATTTATCGAACCAAAAACACATGAATTTATCAAAGTGTTAAAATTAGCTGGGACATTGAATTAAATACATCAATATACTTATTTTCAAATATAATGTAAGATGAAGTCAATTGTGGAGAGTCGATGTACCGCTATCAAGACTGCTCCACTTGCAGGCAAACGAAACAGCGAAGGAAGTGGCCACTGATAGCGCTGCGGCTTGTTTCAGACTCTTGATGACTCATATAAAATTGGTTATGTGCTATAAAAGCTACACTATGTTGACATCAACAAAACAGGAGCACGTTTACACTCATGCAACTGTACAAAGCAAATAATCTCATTTTTTTAAGAAATATGAAAGGGATGGCCACATATGGCATTTTTCGACTTCCGCATCAGTTCTGCCGTTTCTAAAATACTCGGAACACCCACGTATTTGTGGACAGACTGACAAAGAATAAAAATAGGATTTTAACTAAAAATAACGAAAATACAGCACATCAATTTTATTAATATATAAAATTATTATACTAATACTAATCTATCTATACTAATATTATAAAGAGGAAAGATTTGTATTTTTGTATGTATTTGATTCACGTAAAAACTAATGGGCCGATTTTAAAAATTCTTTCACTATCAAAAAGGTAATTTCTCTGCGAGTAACATAGATTATATTTTTATTATTACTAATGTTTAGAAACTATTAATTGACAGCATGTTTCTGGACGCCGGCGTTGAAAATTTACTAATTTTTAACTTTTCTCTTACAATAACCACTTTTTTGTCTACAAAATAAATCAAAAAACGCATGCTATTTGCGTCATTGTTTTATTGGTTTCAAATTTAATCCTTATCCAAATAAATGCGTTTGTTGTAAGGAGAATTTAATGTAGAATAAAATTGTGCTTTACAGTATTTAAATTGGACAAATAGTTTAAAAGATATCGCGTACACAAACATTAAGCTACCGGGCTTAGAAATTTGGAATCTGGCATCAGCAGATTTCTGTTATTACGTAGATTACTAGATAATACTTTAGGTAATAGGTTGAAAAAAGGGGCGAACGTATGTTTTGAACTTTTAAACTTCACTCGGACGAAGTCATGGGCAATAGCTAGTTGGTAAATTCCAATAGTAATGTATCATTTCTTTCACCAATTCTTAAAAAAAATTGTCATATTAAAAAGACGGCGCCATATAGACTGCCTTATTAAATGTCCCGCATATTTTAACATTTTCAGAGGTGAATTTGGCGATGATGTCGAAGAGCGTTTGTAAATGAAATAAATAGGTTGGAAGAATTGCGTCAGGTCCGCAAGTATGGCGTGAACAGGTCGAGAGGAAGGAATATATTACTGACAAACCTGTTTATTCTAATAATCTAAACTTGATTACATCGTCACATAACATTATCACCCACGTTAAATCTTGTATGACAGGTTTGACCTTATATGGTGATGTATGGGTAAACCCTTAAATATGTGCGACCACGAGCGACGCCGGGAGCGGGGGAGTAGACTCTATAAATGTAACGTAGATATAAAAACTATTCGAAGATCATATTAATAGCAGCCCCTAGTCCTAGGTCGTCTGACGACGCCTAAGTATATGACTAAGCACTACGGAAAAACAAAAGGTACCGACTAAATATTACTTATATTAATAATTATAACCTGCAATAATACTAAAATAATACTTTGAGTGTTTTCGCCAAACGTTGGCACCATTGATAATACCTTCAGTAATGAAACATTTTGCTTTTGGGCTAATTAATTATAAAAAGGATTATAAGATTATAACCGACTAAACTGTGATAGAAAAGGAAGGAAGATATAACCCTACGTTTCCGTCTTCCGCATTATTTATATACGTCCTTTTGAAAGAGGGCATCGAATACCGAAATATATCTCAGGTCAAGCTAAGAATATAGCGTAAAGATAGACACGAATCGATCCGGAATAAAAGAGCAGATCAGTGAGACAAAAGTCAAGAAATATTAAAGATTAGCTTTCGCACGCGACTCCGTCCGCGTGGAATTACAAGAAAACAAAAGTGAGAGTCCTATGTGTTCTTCCATACATCCACTACATTTATACCAAATGTCATCGAGTTGGGTTCAACAATTTAGGCTATAAACATCCATCCATCCAACTAAAGTTTCGCATTTACAATATTAGTAAGATGATTCTGTATATTACTCCAATGTATTTACATAAAATTAAACTTAATGTAAGTAGCCTATGTCTTCTTCCAGACTATGCTCTACATCTGTACCAAATTTCATCAAGATCCGTTCAATCATATAGGCGACAAAAAAACATCCCTCTAAACTTTCGCATAATATAACATTAGTGGGATAATTCAAAATAAAGCAGTATGACAAACAAGGGAAAAATTATTGAGCAATTAGAGGTTTTATTGCTATGAGCTTCTAATTGAAAGACGCATCCTCAAATACAACAAATTGTGAAAAGCAGCTATGGGCTAACGCTGTCGTAATTCTTCTATGCATATTGTCATCCCTCTCATTTATTTTGATAAACCTGAGACAACACATTTTATTACAAGTGTTAACGTAATGGAAATTCACGGTAGGGTTTTATTTTTATTGTACCATTCAAGTTCATTACTATATTTGTAGAATGTCTAAAGGTTCACACATTTGTGTAAAATATATACCCTCACATTCTCTTCGAAAAAGTAGATACAAAACATTTTAGTACAAAGTCACGGCAATTGAATTTAACGGTAATAATGTGTGTACAGGTGTGAATAGAATATACGTGTGTGTGCGTATTGTGTATAAATGTGAGCATAGCTAGCGTATTAAGACATGGTGTGCTTTTAAATTAATTAAAGTGCATGTTCGTCGCGTGTGCGAAAATAGAGACGACTATATAGTTTTGTACTGTTTCAGCAACGGATACCCACGGTGAGAACGAAATCGTAGAAAATGAGAGTGATGCAAATATAGTTAGCAGAACTTGTTTAGTTTTTACTCTTAAAAACTAAAAGTATTTTTTGAAAACTGTAATTTGTGTCATGTTAACTCGATCAAATACAATTCTATGTGATGAAGTAGACTCAATAATAATTTCATCACTTTTAAACATTGTTCTGTTTGTAGATCGAAATTATTTAGGAATTCAATTGACATATGGATTCTCTTCTGCCCAATGCCCCAACACTACCTTCGAGTACTATAGTTTATTGTATTACGTTTCTTAAGACAGGAAAACAATTGCTTATTACTAAGATCCTAATTTTCTTGGCTTCTTTTAACGTAAAAGGATATCTTCTATAACAAATTCATCCTTGAGCGTTCTTTAAGTAGTTAATACATAATAATCATATGCCTAGCTGCAGGTAATTGTCTACTTCTCTTTCTTTTTCAAAGCAAATATGAGGGACGACAATATCTATCAAACACAAGTGTCACTGCATTCGAACCCCAAAGATCTTCAATTCTTATAAGATTTTAAAATCAGCTGATTTATTTCCTATAATTTGATAAGAAAAATCCAACATAAGTAGTTACATACATTTCAAAATAAAAACGTTTAGCAATCCTATAAACAGCATATCTTCTTTATCAGATTCGGATAAAATTCCAACTGGAAATCTCTAGTACAGATAAACAGGACTCAATTTCTACTATTATATTACCTTGTTGCGTCGCTTCATTATTCAATTATTAACAGCGGAGTGTAGCATAGAAGGCGGATTTATCAGCAAACTACGATGCAGTCACAGAATTAGTTTAACCCGACGATAGTTAGGTCAAGTCTGTTTCCTCCGTTGCTGATATAGTTTTAGTAAACAGCTCTCTCAGGCTCACTTTCCGTCAAGTTGAAAGATACGATTGCTCGGCTTACGTAAGCGCCGCCTGCATTCAAAGCATGCCTGCGCGAGTGTCGTATCAAGTTACAAGGCCAATACTTTCCCCGAGACCATGATTCTGTAATCGGGCGTCAATCGTCGTACCGATCAGACGCCACTTGAGAACGTAACCGCCAATTTGTGTACAAATAAACAAGACCATGGACCGATAAAGATTGTCGCGACCCGCTGCGCAGGCTCGCCGAGCCGGTTCAATGACACGATTCGACTGATATGGAAGTAGCGCCATCTGTTATCAATCGGGGGGTAATGTTAATTTCATTAGCAATACTTACGTGAAGATTTCGCGTCTCAGTCACACCTTGTCTGCTGAATCCGATAATTAGGTATATGCACACACAAATAACAACAGCTTTTTGTTGATAAACAACCGGCCACACATGCAAATCACATCAACAACACAATCCTTAGCAAGGGCCAGGGACGGACTGGAGACGATGCATCGTGACGCGGTCCCTTTCGTGCGTAGGGCGAGAGCCGAGAGCCGACGCCGCGCACATTGGTCGGGTCGGGGACCAATCGCGGAAGCGGCCCCGCGACCGCAACGCGGTGGGGAAAACGAGAGAGGAATTCGCCACTCACTTCTGTCATTCGTTTCAAACACAAACTGGTGTGCGAGGCCACACCGCTTTGTGCAGGGACACCAATGGGCAACAGGCAATTACACGCTGGCGGATGGAGCTGGGGCCGTTAACCTAGAACACCTAAGTCCGGCCGTGCTCCTGCTGCCCCCCTCAAACTGAACATGTGCTTAAAACAGGGCAGTCCGTTCTATCTGCTCGAATTCCGGAATAGCTGTCCTTGTCCTCATCTGAAGAACATCCTGCAATGTAACATAAGCTAAATTAACTTTTCCACATATAATATGAAGCATACGAGCAGCGAAAGCGGCTTTGCTTCGAGGCAGGATTCAGAGTCCTCTACAGTATAAGCTAAATTACATGAACGAGGCATCCTTAGTACATACAATCAGAATGTAAAAAGATTACAAAAATATTTCAGGTACAGATCTAGGAAATAACCAAGCTGAAATTGATCTACAACTTTGACTTTTTAAAACTTGAAGTATTATTACAAAAACAACTATAAGACTTCAAAACATTAACAACCGTCATAGCATCTATGGATGACAGATTAATTATAACAAAACGACCCTCTACAATTTCTATAGAGATGATTTGCCGATCGTTGAGACCAATCATAGAGGGTCATTATGACTAAGTAGAACCAAATTGGAATTACTTTACGAGGGTGGATTCAAAACATGAATGGTGTATGATTGAGGAATAGTCAAATACTTCTTTATATTACTTGATCATCCAACGACATTAACAATAGATTGAAATTATAAAGTAAGTACCTTATATCTTGAAAGTAGTTGATTGAAAAGATCGTAAAGTTGATTTGCAATGATCCATTTCTCTAGATTGCACATCGAATACATAATATGGTTAGTACAGATTTCTTAGTTTACAAACATAGGTATAAGATACTGGACAAAAGCCATTAAAATCGACCTTTTAACCCTATAATCTTTAATACTAATCATAAATTAATTACTCGTACAATATTGAAACGCACAAATGTCAATTATTCAACTGGACACAGTTACCAAATTTTAATTTCAAATGCAATGATAGTCACTGTTTAATTTTACTTTGTGACGCCTTCAGAGATATTGCTGGTTACTAGTTAATACTTTATGGTTCTGTTTAAAAGATGCGTAATTGATTCATTTATCATACAAATCCCAGCTTTGTCTTTTCATAAATTCTTTTAAAGTAAAACTATTTAGTTTATGGATAAACTTTATTGAACGAACACTAAGATTTACTTGCAGGATTCTTGGTGTCCGTCGATGTTGGACGCAAACACTCGCATCGACTACCTCCAGCTTTCGTGACCGCTTCCCCGGCCATGTGGTTCACTTCCCACCACGCCGCGCCGCCCAACATGTTGCGGAAATAAGGTGGGATAGACTCTTCACGTAATAATTGCCTGCACAAATTATAAATACTCCAGCAAACTACAGACGTGTGAGGTACCTGTGCAAAATTTTTCGTATTTCTTGCAAATCATAAAACCTCTCTTTCTTCTTCCTATAGTCAAAATATGTCGCATATAATCGTTAATAAACAAAATAATGGCACTTAAAGAAGATAATTTGCCACTAACTATTTTAATAACCTCTGCCATTTGACGTCGGTTAAAAAATGGACAAAGAATTGTAAGTGACAAGAAAATTTTCTTTTCTACCAATTAGTATACACCGGGTTCGATATCTCAATCTAAGGTGTTTGTGATTGGACGAAACCTAATCGTCGACGCTTGTTATTCGTCGATTTCAGCATTAACAAATCTTTGGCGCGAAATACAAACTACAATCAACAATCGATAAAGTTCAACCGACTTTATCGCACCGTTACCGATACGTTTCTGTATTGTTTTTCAATGTTTCGTAGCGTTTTATTGTCATCTGCTTCATACTTTCTTATAATGAATCTATATTTTCCCTTACAGAGGTTCGGCATAGTACGAGTATGTACATATTTCTCTATGATCATTTTCTATCAGTCTTTACATCTAAATTCACTTCCTTCTTATGCATATCATCTTTCACACAATGTATCCATACTCTCTTAGGTCTTCCCCTACCTTTGTACCATCCACGCACAAACTTATTACTTATGTGTTATGTGATCTCTTCGCATAATACATATGTCCATACCACGCTAACGCTAACGACATGTAAGATAAGTACATCACCAATTTTTCCACAACACTCATGTGTTGGTTGTTATTGTTAAACGGTTGGCTTAGTTCGTAAATTAAAAGGTAACTCAAATAATGATCAGTACGTATCATATTAATTACTTGAAGCCAACCCATCCTAGTCAGTTGGAATTAATGAAATTCGATCAATAAATTTAACCCTAACGTAGACTCCGCGGTGTAGGTAACCCTTACATGTAAACGGGTAACCTACAGGCACACACTAGCATACGTGTGGCAAAGCAACTGGCTTACCCACTGCTTTTTTTCAATATTAAAACCGTGTTGCAAAACATATGAGGACTGCGGTCTGCATAATTAGACAGTCTTTGTCTCTAGTAAGATTCGAAATAAAGAAACCCATACTTGAAGAACTCTTCCTCTTTGGCTTCTTCTCTCCTTCTGCGCCAATATCGCTGCAAGTTCTCACTCGGCCTCGATATCTCTTCCACCGCTCTGACGTATTCATCTTGCTTCTCCTGCCACGCTCTCTTTAATTCTTCGCATGCAACTATAACATACATATTGGCTTTTATATTATAACCATTTGATATCAAGTATTCTTACCGTATACCTAAGGCTGTGAATACACGAGTAGCTGGTACACTTGAATGCCATGCCATGCCATTTGATTTTGTGATAGCTACCTGCAAGTCGGGAGAGGGAAGGGGGTACGAAACTTAATACGGACACGACTCGTTGCGCATTGACTTTACCAGCACGTGTATTTCCTCGTTAAAATATATTGATAAAGCAAAAAGTAAGAAGATCTGATAAACATCACTAGAAACTCCGCAAAAACTTATTTAACAAATGTAATGTTAAGAAGCGAGTCCATGTAAAGTTTTAACAAGCTCTCCTGCTTTAAAATTTTTCTTTTCTATTCATTGAATATTGCTAAAATATCGCGTAATAATAAAAATTCAGACTTCAGCACAGTATATTGTCACTAATAAAGAAATTTTTACAAGCTTTCGCCCGCGACTCCGTCCGCGTTCAATAAAAAATGCGTGTAGCGTATGTGTTCTTCCAGACTTCCTCTACTTCTATACCAAATTTCATAGAAACCGTTTCAGCCGTTTCTGCTACAAACGCTAATAAACAAGCATCCATCTAAACTTTCACATTTTCAATATTAGCATGAAGCATGACTAGTATGACTTCATGATTTAGTTAGTTATAACTCATGATAATTTAAGTTGGTATTTAAATACAAAAGTTAAACATACCTTCACCCGTTTTAGCAAATATCGGTGGTTGAGGAGGTTTATGACATTCAGTCGTTATAGTCGGTCGAGCACTGCTGTGTATGTTGTCAGAGAGCTCGTTCTTCAAGTCTAGGTAGATCCTATACAAAGCATCAACTTTCCATTTAGCATCATTTAAAATGAAAGACACGTTGCTTGTTATATCAACCTGGGAACATTAATCTACGAATTCATCCCATATCCTGTTAACAGGCCACATAGGTGTTTCTTTTTGTCCCTTCCAGAGTTTAAAATTTATATGGTAACTATAGATAATGCTATATCAGTAAGGTTACTAAGTTTTCACAAGATGAACCAATGAGCTGATCAAAGCAGAAAAGTTCTTAGAGGTCAGTTCAGTAGTGGGCGACCGCAGACTGGATAGATAGTACTGACAAACCTGTGGGCTATTTCTTGCAACTTTTCGTCAATTTTTTTCTCTTCTTCAGTCCTAGGATCCCTGATAGGCACTTGTAGTATAGCTTCTGATTCCTCTTGCATCATACGTCGGTATTTTAATACAGCTTTCACCATCTCCTTACCTCCTTTCATATTGTTCCTAGACTGCTCGTCCCACAGTAACTCTAGAGTCCTTTGCAAAATAGTTTATTTCAATCGTTAGCAAGTTGATCGATGTTAAACTACAAAAAACTATTTAACAAAGGTTGAACTGACACAGTTACTTTTTTTTATAACATAAGGTGGCAAACGAGCAAGCGATCACCTGTGACCGCCAAAATGGCGAAGCGACCGCTGCCCATAGACATCCGCAATTGCAGATGCGTTGCCTACCCTTATACGACGGAGGAGGAGACGCACATAAAGAGGATATTTCCCCTTCCTATGCATCTCCTCCACCGTCAAATCCACTTCCTCTTCCCAACCTCTCCTTGTAAGAAAAGGGTGGTAACGAGAAAGGGACTTAAATTAGGCCTCCGGCACCACACTCATCAGACGAAACACGGAATTGCTCCCATTTCACGCCTATCTTCTGTGTGGTCGTGGTATTACACCGGGCGTGCCGGCCCATTCGTGCTAAGATGTTAAAGCGGGCACTACCACTTACCTTAAAACATATGCTCTGGGCAGTCTTGGTAATTTAAAATCTTCAATACTCTTTGGCTCTGGTCGGAATCTACCATAGGGACGCATCCAATGATAAAAACCTTTGCCCGTATCTTCTTTTAAGTCTTTAAACTTTAGATGCGTTGGCTTATCACAGTATTTAGACCGCATTAACCATTTCTATAATTGTTTGTAAAATGCTTTTCATAAGAGTTAGTTTAACTACCGCATTCAGTTATTAATGACCTAAGAAACTAGTGACAACTCTGTGAGTAGAAGTAAATGAAAAGAAAAAGGTAAAATGTCATTCTTACTTCCGTTTCAGTGAGTTGTAATGGTGTAAGTATAGATAGAATCTTTCGATGATCACCAAAAGTATCATACTCGTTGATTGAACACCAAGGCTGCCAACGGCAACGATTCTTGTACTCTTCCATAAGAGAACGGTGGACTAGCTCAGAACAACTCAAGTCCCTGCGATAAAATAATTTATGTTACTAGTTACTATGCGTTATGCCTTCAAATTTTGTAAAGTTTCGTACCAACCTCCTTAATACAAAAAATCTCAAGGCCTTTGCGTCATACATTTCCCTACACTTTCCCAGCAATGTAATACAAGACTCCGTAGGTTTATTAGATATTTTTTCGTCTCTGCTTTGTTCAACTTCTTCTTTCAACGGTTCATTCACTATAGTAATTGCACCTTCCACATCAACAATAATATTTTTACCAAATGAATCCTTCATAGTTAACCATGTCTGGTCGGTATCACTGGCGTTTCTTATATTATTAATATTTACCGTACAAGTTGTAGTAGATTCACACTGATTGCAGGCTTCAAAATTTATATTTAAAGATGCGCCATCGAAATTAGCAGAAGTAGATTTATCAAGAGAAAAATCGCACTTCCCATTTACATCTACAAGTAAAGATGTTTTATTTGGAGAATCGACAGTAATATCGCCATTAGCTTTATTTACAGTGACAGTAGCAAAGTTTGCGTTTTCTATTGTATGAGTCAAGTGTACAGATATAAAACCATCGGTTCTGATTTCTACTTCCTCTTCGCCTAATATGCTGCTTGATGAACTTCCATGTGTTGAAACATTTTCCTTACTTTTTGGAGATCCAGCCACATTTTTTGATGTATTAGTATTTTCAAATATAACACCAGAACTCAAAACGTCAGCAGAATCGATCTCTGGATAAATTTCTTCATCTTCAATTGAATAAGTCGTAATGATTCTGGTATTGTCATGGAATGTTGCAACGAACAGACCGTCTTTATTGAGTAAAGTTTTAGTGCCGTCCATTCGCCGGGAAAATACTTCACCCAAATTGTAGTCCGTGGCCGTCCTAACAAGTAGCTTTTCTGCGCCAACGAGGTGATTGTTAACCCATTTTTCCTTTAACCCATTGGAATCCGTTATTTCGAATTCATCAATGAATAGCTCGTATCGTGGGGTGCCGGTCGAAGTTTCATTCTGTTCAATAACACTTTTCGAAGCCTTTGATGCGGATTTACCTAGCTTATCTTTTGCGGACGAGGTTCTACCTTTGACTTTCTTATTTTTCTCAGAACTACTGGCACTGGGAATCTCTTCTACAATTTCTTGTTGTACAATTCGTTTTGCACATTTGATAATTTTAATATAAGTGGCGTCCGGTCTATATATTTCTATAATACCAGACTTTTTAAAAATGACAACTTCACCATCTAAAGTCACACAACGCATATCTTCCTTTATATTTGTTACATGACTTACATAAAATTGTTTGATGTGATTTATTTTTGGGGAATTTTCTTCATGTACACTCTCTATAATAAGGCCGTTAGGCCACGTTATTACGAAACTATGATACAATTTTGAATCACATACGAAAGTGTTAATTGAACTGGTTGTTTTCACTTTAGATTTGCTTATGGCTTCGTTTGGTTTCATTTTACTTTGGCTACAAATCGAAGTTACCGTAGGTATCGGTGACTGATACCAATTTTTCTTTATATAGTATGTTACTTGTTCTTTACTAATGATTCTAAAGGATTCGCCAACATTATCTATTTTGTCAATATTAGCATCTCCCAGCTTTTTCTGCATCCAAAATTCATTATTGCCATTACCCGGAACGACATTTAAAACTAAATACTCCAAATTCATTGGTATAATAATAGTGTAAAAACTGCACATTTTTGTACCATCCTTAGAAAAATAAATTGAATCTTTCCCGAATACTTCAACTCTCCTTTCCCCTAAATTATAACCGGAAAATCTTTTTAGATATGCATTATATTCCGAAACATTGTCTGCGTCAGATGTCACATCGACACCTTTCTTTTTTTCTTGTGCAGATTTTGTTTTGCGACTGCTTTTGGAGTCTGGGCTAGAAGTTGAGGAAACTGTCATTTTAGGCAATACATTATTATGGTCTACATCCTCTTCCTCTAGACTATCGCTTTGTATTCTTTCTTGATATTTTAGAGAACCTGTAATTAAAAGCTCAGAATCTATATCATCAATATTTTCAACACAACTTTTTGTTGGAACTTTATCCAACGACTCTTTCCATTCTAATTTTGTTTTTAATAGAGTACATTCATCATACTGTTTTTCTTCGCTTTGGATCCATTCGTATTCTTCCTCTAATACGAAATCGAAAAAGTCTTGCAAACACACGGGCGTTGGTAAATGACAACGCCATTCTTCGCGTGAAATTCCATCACTATCATGATTATTGTAAAACATCATAACAAACTCATCAGTTATTTCACAATACTTGTAATTCAAGCAATTAAATTGGGTAAAAGCCTTGAGTAATACTTGTAGGGAATTTATTCCAGAAAAATCTTCAAAAAAATCGTACTCATCGATTAAATGGTTGACAGGTTTATCGTTGGTTATCTCAAGCGCGGATACTAGTTCGCTTATATCGGGACAATCGAACAGGAGTTCGATTCGTTGCTCCTCGGAGTTGCTTGAGTTTGAAACCTCCCTCGAGTAACTATAACTTTTTACTATAGTCGGGCTCGGCGGAGAGGTTGCACTACTCGTCCAGAATAACGACGTGGTTTTAGGAAATGGTTCCGCGAAAGTGCTACGTTTCAAATATATTTTCTTAAATTCAGAAATACTTGTTGGCGGAACAGTCCCTTTCTTCAAAGAACTCCTATTATTATAAAGTTTACGGAAAGATAAGATGTGAACAAGTCTAGTGAACAAAGAATCGTCAAGTTCTTTTTTGTCGAAACACGTGTGCAGTACACTTACGTGTAAGTTAACCTTAGCCAGTAACTCCTCCGAAGGAATGGGTTGATTTTGCCACAGGTTGCAAATAGGCATGTTAACTAACGAAGAACAAATGATATCGTCTAAATTGTTATGTTCTAAATGAAAAGTAGTGCATTGAGCGCAATCTCCGTAGTTTATGATAACTGGATCTTTATATTTGTCATAATCTTCACCACAGGTTATTCGATAATTTTTCTTGTTATAATCACCTTTAGATAAAGTTTCAAAAACTTTATTAATAAGGTTATCGGCTTTATCTAAATTAGTGGGACTTTTAGTACTATAACTGGTTTGCAATACTGTAAAATCAGTTGACAGAGATGTTGTTTCGCTTTTGCTGTCATAGGTAGCGCAGTAACAAAGAGATTGCAACATGCTATCTATTATAGAAAATATAGTGGTACATTCTAGAGGAATTTCGTTCAAATGATCATAGTATGTTTTCAACATACGAACATTCTTACTATCAGTAGGTATGCACTTGACATCCATGTTGTCTAAATAATGTGCATGTTGCCTCGTCAAGTCTTGTATGTCGTACATGAGGAAACTGAGCTCGTCGTAAACCCGGTCTGCGCTACTAGACAACGTCTCACAACTTCCGTACGGCGGAGTAAAAACTATGAAAGCCATATCTTTAAAGTTTTCAGCGGACGCGTTGTCTAATCTTAATTCTTGTAGTGTTCTCCAAAATTCGTATGATTTTTCTGCAGCCAATTCAATTGCGCTGTGTCCCCTCTTAGTTCCTGTAAAATAACCTGATGATATTTTATTACATGTGGGGTCAATTCTTATTTGAACAACAGCTGTTATGGGAACGCCGATTTTCATAAGGCTCTCTAAAAGACAAGGCTCCAAAAAACCGGTAATGGCTAAATATAAATTAGGACCATCTAGTGGGAAGTCATCGACGTAAACTTTATCTCTCCACTCTTCTCCTCGTACACGAAGTAATGTGTTATATTTTTTGCCTTCTTCGGGTACCATAGTACTCATAACGTCTGTTTCATCTTTTTTACCTTTACCTTTGTGATGTGGAGGCTCAACCGGTTCACTCGGTTGAACACTTTGAGTTGGCATATTATTTCTTATTTCAGACCGATCTATCATTGTCAAGGATTCATTTCGCATACCTTCTCTTACTACAAACTTTTGCTTCTGTATAGAAAGATATTCCTGTTTCATTTTTAAAACAAGATGTTTTATTATAAGCGCGAGTATATCTGGAGGTATATCTTTCTTTTCTCTTAGGTAAATGTGACCTTCTTCAAAAACTCGTAAGTTTTCATCTTTTACCTTCTTTTCAGCACCGAGCTGATTAACCATAAACATAGTTTCAGATTTACAAATGTTTTTAATTACGAACCTTTTCTCTTCTTTAGCGAATGTTTCGAATTTGTTTAAATACATGATTTCTTGTTCGCTTCCGGCTGTTTCAAAAAGAACTACCTTAACACTCCAGGTAGGCTCATTTAAAGGTGTTTGTTCAATCAGTAATCGCCAATGATTATCGTCATCGCCGCGCTCTTTCTCCTTTTTAGGAGGCATTTTGCATTTCTACTTTAAATAATGTTTTCTGAACACTTTATAGAATTGAAATAAATTAACAAATTGACATTTTTCATCGAAAACGTCATGTTGATTTTGTATTTAAATTCATTTTTATGTGCCAGTGTGACATTATGCTATGGTCTATTATTATAATAAAGGGATAAAGAAAGAATAAAGTTTATAACATATAAACAATTTATTTGAACATTTATCTTAATATACAGTTACTAAACTACTAATATTCATCATTGTGCAATTATCCCTTAAATTACATATAAAAATTACTTTTTTAATGCAGTCTTCTGCCAATAGACACCAACTGTTGGAGAATAACCTCCCCTAAATCACATATAGTTTACAGCCAAATGCTGAAGGAACATTTGTACATTTAACAGTATATTAACCTATGGGGTCACAATTACACTCTAAATCCATTAAACTGACATCTGTCAGATTGTAAGCAGCGTTAACAAAGTGAAATATTTAAGATACTTCAGTATTCGGTCATTAATTTTACCATGGTATAAATTCAACTAACCTTACACTATAGAGATTATTTGGGCCTAGCTTTTGTATTTCCTAGAATGTAAATTGACAATTTCAGTCATACATCAGGCAGTAAGTTCACAATCCAATCATTAATTATGTTCATTCCTTTCTTGTTAATAGAATGTCCTAATTTAGGCATTATATGAAACTCTCCTTTGACACCATATTTCTTCAACTCATTGAATGTATTTCGTCCCCAATCCAGATCCACTAAATCATCAATCTCACCATGAATCTGAAGTAGTGGTGGCACTGGAATAAATCAATTCTATAGTAATTTAAAAAAAAGTATTTCTTAAACATAGTCATAGTTAGGTCCCATTATGTCATAACAGTTAAGTCACCATTTTTTAATTTTTAAAATCTTTACTATCTATATTTTGAGCGAAGTTTGTGAGTAGCCGCAGTGGTTGAGAAAATAAGGAGTAAAAGGTCAGTGCAGTATTGTCATGTTATGAGAAGGGATGAATCGCATGTAACAAGAAGGATGTTAATTATGAATGTGGAGGTACACTGGTAGAGGTAGACCTAGAAAAAGATGGATGGATTGGATGAAAGGTGACATGATCAAGAAGGGAGAGATGACTGAGATGATGGATGATAGAGTGCTTTGGAGGACGAAAACCCGGTGCGCCGACACTACGGGAGTAGGATAAGGCTGGGGAGATGATAATGATCTATCATATCTAGATGTTCTTAGTGAATTGCAACATTTGCTAACTAGTTTGGATGTAAGTTTTAATTCTTTTACAACTGACCTACTACCTATTCTCACTGTTCATGACTATCCCCACAAATCATTTAAATATTAATACTACAATGTTTAAAAGGACAAGATTAACTATTACCACATAATGGGAACACACCATAATGTCTAATTCACAGTTGGCCACTACCGATAGGCAGTAGCTCTCAATAACTAGTGTTAAACTTATTGGTGCCATGGGGTCCATATAATCCATGCCTAGCCTGTGTTATTGTCTAACTGTGGCTATGTGTGAACCAGGCACAAAGTGACATTTAAATTATCTGACACATACTTAATTTCTTTATAAAATATTGTGATTTTAATAGCACCAAAGACTGGCACTTATTTAACATTGTCTTGTGCTATGGCATTATGAACTTACATTTAGTTCCCGAACTTTTGCTGAGGTCTTGATATACAAAAGATTGGTTGTTGAGAAAAGAGCTGAATGCAAACACTCCAGCTAAGTTGTGCTCCCATTTGTAGCCTGTGTACAAAGAAAGTGCTCCTCCCATTGAAAATCCACCTGGAATTTACATAAACATAAATGTTCACAAAACACTTTAGTAGTGTTTTTTAAACACTATAATCCATACCATAGGCAACAGTAGGAAGGAATCTTACCAACAATAATCCTGTTTAAAGGAATGCCACCATCAACTTCACTTTTGATTAATTCTTTAACTTGTGCTCCTATTCTTTCCACTGAATCCAACTTCTCGGCAACATTTTGATTGATATCAGCTCGATCAAACCATACATTACTTGGTTGACCACCAGCTGGTGTGTAAGGCTGTAATGGTGCTGTTGGATAAATCACTTTAATATGCGGAAATTTGAAGTCTTTGTTCATTAAATGAACCCATTCTTGCATGTGCTCTCCATTTGCTCCTGAAAATAAACAAAAATTAAACTGTAAACAGGTTTCTTCAAAATTACAATGTCTTTAATACTGTGAAATGAACATAACGACGTTCAATGTTATATCCAAAACTGATAACTAGTAATAAATTTCAGCTAAAATGTTTGTTTCAATGTAAACATTTTAAGGTTATAAAAAGTAAACACCTGATCCATGGAAAAATACAACTGTAGCAGTATGTCTAGCTCCAGTGTTTCTAGTAAAAGTTAAAGCACTTAATTTCGACATTTTTTTATTACTATTAATTTTTCATTAATTAATTGTTACATAAATAAAATAAATTCACTTTTAATATGTGTAGTGTCAATGTCAAAAATACAAGGTAAAATTCGAATTTCAACCTTAACGACTGCGATATGACATCGACAATAAAACAATTGTGTATTGTCATTTGGATTCATTCTTTATAGGAAGCCCAGCGTCGTTTCCGTGTTTCTAAGACTTTTACTTTATAGGCAATGAGAAAACGCTAGTCGATATTAATATTGCTTGCTTGTGTGCGAAAATAAATAAGTAAGCTAATAAAAATAAGAATTGCACAAATAAGGGTTTATATTTAAATCGATAAAATCATAACTCGCAATAACTCGAGTAATTTGACTCGATTCAAAATCGTTTCTCTCAGTTTCTCTATTCTCTACAAAGTAAACAATAAAGTTTTTCTTATCATTTAGTTATAAGACTAAGATAATATGTAAATTAAATGTTGAGTATGTTTGATATATGATAGTACATTATATCTACGTAGATAATTAAACGTTTCTTTTGATATTAAACGTGAACTCAACCACGTCTCGACTTAGTTGCTATTGAGTTTGTTCACAATTTGTAGATATTTTTACAACAATGCTTAAGGTAAAGTAAAACAGATTTTATTTGAACACTTTTAATAATCATGGCTTTTAGACTACTTTCTTGTTTCCTTGCTACACATTTTGTTTATAGGTTAGGTTACAAAATTGTTATATGAGAAGTCTAATATAACTTACTAATCGTTTATTTTAATGGACATTAGGTCTCGTCTCATATCAAAGCTTTATTTAAAAAAGAATCTTGTATACCGTAGAAAGGGGTGTAAGATATTGTTTTACTTTACCAATTTCTGTAACTTCCATATTTAATTGATTATTGTAGCTTAATAGAGTGTTAATAATCCCTCTGTGATTTTACGAACATAGCATACGTATGTCCAAAGGTTAAAGTACAACTCTAAGAGAAGTTTAAAGAAAATGATATGATCAATGGACTTAATCTCTATCTCAAGTGTCTACAAAAGCATTTCTCTGGAACAATATTTGACTGTTAGTTATTGCCTTCAGGTGATATCCATCCATAAATAGTTCAGTGCCTACCAAAGTTAGGGGTTACTAGACCTTATATAAGTTAATTTTACCTTAGTTTAATGTTGATCTTAATGTTTTCCAGGGTCTTGTTGGCTTAGTGACTGGTGGGGCGTCTGGCTTAGGACGATCTACAGCCGAGTTAATAGTGAAGCAAGGTGGACGAGTTGTTATATGTGATCTGCCTTCCAGCACGGGAACAGGGACGGCTAAACAACTAGGAGAGAATGCAGCATTTGTACCAGTCAATGTAATTATTGAATTATTTATTGCAATGAGTTTTATTTTATTTTTTATTGACTAAAAGATAAATGGTTTAATTGCTTTTGTGACAAAGTGTGTAGACATAAAATATTGTGAAAGCTGACAAATATGCTAAAAAAAGTTTGTGGACAAGATTTTATAAGAAGGTTTTTCACCTTTTTGTATGGACATAAAATTAAAATACTTAAATTTAAATTATGTACATATTTCAACTTCTAGGTGACATCAAAGGAGGATGTTCAAAATGCTTTACAGACTACAATGGACAAATTTGGTCGCCTTGATGTGGCAGTCAACTGTGCGGGTATTGCTACAGCAGCTAGAGTTTATAACTTTAAGAAGGATCAACCCTTCGACCTAAAACTATTCCAGCAGACTATTGAGGTTTGTTTATAATTTAATTAATATAAATTCAATCTATACTTCTATACTTAAATATAAAAAAGTGTAAACTCACATTACTTCATGGCATAAGGTGTCAGTGATCACAGCTTATTTTTGTATTCATCATTAACAGCCTTAGGTCGTCCACTGCTGAACGTAGGCCTCCCCCATCGATTGCCACGATGCCCGGTCCTGTATTATTATTTTTGTATTATTCTATCTTAAATAATAAACCTTTACAACATGCTTTAGGCTATATATTTTCTCGCTATTATATGTAGAGGGTAAATAAATTGGATAGAAACCTTCATGTGGGGAAGGGACTATAAACTACAAGCAGCTAAGACCAAGGAAGCAAGATTGCCATGGTATGGTAATTTTTATCCAATGTCAAAGGCCTTTGTTGTCATTTGAGCATTGGAATTTTGACATTTGCAATTGAGAATTTGACAAATGTATACAATGAAATAAGGAGTACGGGAACAACTAGTACCTAAATAAAATTGCAGTTTACTTTTGTCCTGAGTTATTTTTAACACACTTTTTAATACATTTCAGGTTAATTTGATAGGCACTTTTAATGTAATCCGTTTAGCAGCTGGTATGATTGGTAAGAATGCAGCTGATGCGAACGGACAAAGAGGTGTCATAATCAATACAGCTAGTATAGCGGCATTTGATGGACAGGTAAAGATGTATTTCACTTTTTAATACAAAAAATTGTTTTGACGGACCACAAATTATAGGTTTCTATAACAGAAAGTACCAAAACATATAATTATCACAATTACTCTGATAAAACAGAGATAAAAACGGTGGAAATCTCTGATAGTACTGTCAAGATATCTGGTGGTGTTCCAAAACAATAATTGCATATGCCACAATAGAATATTTAGAATGTTTGACAAATAAAAGTGGTACACAGTTTATAAAGGGTGTCGGTGGCTCAGTGTTTTAAGCACTTGACTTGTAATCTACAGGTCTTGGGTTCGAATCCCGCTGTACCAATGTGATTTTTGATTTGTCGAATTTTCATATGTACATAATTAGCCGACATTCTTACGGTGAAGGAAAACATCGTGAGTAAACCTGCACATATCGGAGAAGAAATTCAAAGGTATGTGTGAAGTCAACCAACCGTCAGTGGGCCAGCGTGTTTGATTATGGCCTAGTCATCTTAACTTAAAGTAGGCTCAGAGCCCCTCAATGGGGACGTATAGTGAGCTGGTGATGATGATGATGACACAGTTTATTGATTCTATTATCCCGTTTTATGTGCAACTGAAACTTGAAGAAGCTAACATTTCCTTAAAGTCCAGCATCTGTAGTTCTTCTGGTGTTGCGGATGTCCGTGGGCATCCTTGACCGACTCGGTGTTTCTTCCGCTCGTTTGCCCTCTTTTATAAAAAAAATGCCATTAAATGGTTATTAGTAACAATAAGGAGGAGTTGTTGTTTCATGACAAAAGGCAATTATTCTATAAGTTGTACACTGCTAAGTGCCCTGACTACCACAGTACCAGCTTATTTTTTGACTTTATTTTCTAGGATTGCTAAGATTCTAATTTTTTCTATTAAACTATTTTTGTCAAGTGAAATTATTTATTTTACCTTTCTCTTCAGATCGGTCAAGCGGCTTATGCAGCATCAAAGGCAGGCGTAGTTGGTATGACGTTACCAATAGCTAGAGATCTCGCAAAGCAAGGCATCCGAGTAGTAACTATTGCACCAGGTTAGTACAATCTAAGAAATTTATGGCCATATGCAGTAGAACCTTGATAAGTTAAAGTCCAAGGGAAACACAAAATATTTTAAGTTATAGAGGTTTTAAGTTATCAAGGTTCTATGTTATAGAGGTTTTGGGCTCTGATGGGAAGGGAACATATTATTTTTTGAAGTTATACAGATTTTTATGTTACCGAGGTTTGAGTTATCAAGGTTCTACTTTATTGAAACGAATCTTGTACACTTTAATTTAAAGGCGTAATCTGACAGATGTGATTATTTTAAAGGAATTTGTTGTTAAATGTAGCTTTATCGTTTAAGATGTTATATTATTATATGTTGTTATTGTAATCGGCTGTTAAACAATCAGTTTTTTTGTTATTGTGATATATAATAATATGCTTTGTTTGAAATTCTCATATTGAAAAATCTTGATAATGACAAAATAATAATAATAAGCCCCTTTATTTCCATATTTACAACGTTTAAAATTTCATTTTGAGTATTGTTAGTTTCACACCTTATTATAGTTATTAGTTTTGTTAGTCTACTATATTATTTTTTTTTAAATATGGATCCCTCCTGGGGTAAAGGCCACTTCATCTCCAGCCTTCCCTGTTTTTAAATAGAGTCAGCCAGTCTTTCTTTGTCACTTCTGTGATATCATCAGACCACCGTTTTATAATTACAAATTATACAAATTATACATCGATTCCAACTTCTATAAGAATAAAAATCGAAAATATATCAGAATTATGACTGATTTTACACAACCCATCCCTACTAAATTTCAAATGAATTGTCAAACTAATCTATCTGATTTAGACAAACTATAATTGACAGGGAAATCTATACTATTATAATAAAGCGTAAGCACACACTTCTTTGTTGCCTAAGATCTCAGCAATTACAGCATATTTTTGAATATTTTTTTTTAAATTAAGAGCCCTATACTTGAGTCACGCTTTAGGCTATATGTTTTCACGCCATTAAACTTAAGGTGTAAATATTTTGGATAAAAACCCTAATGTGGGAAAGAGACCATAAGTTGCTTCATCAAGGAAGCAAGATTGCCAAGGTTTGTCATGTAATGTCATTTTGACATTTGCAATTGATAATTTGACAAATGTAAACAATAAAATAAATTTTTTATAATTTCATGCGGATGAAGCCGCACGGGAACAGCTAGTCTCTTATGTAAGAGCTGTTCCTGTAAAAAGTTTATTTTGTTTACATTTACAACTTGCAATAACAATGCGACAAAATTATAAGATGATTTCTTTCATTTAATAAATCTCATTATATAGTCCCTTTGCAATAAGATCAAGTTATATTTAATTTATTTATATTATGAAAATGCTTTAGTATTTGAGTTAGAAAGCGCCAATAGCCTAGGGATTTGTAGCACGAACTACCGATCTTACGGTCGAGGGTTCGAATCCCGCCATTCATCTGTCGTCGTAAACCATATCCTAGCACAAGCATAGAGCTTGGTTGGAATGGTTAAAGGAAATTTTAGTAAATAAAAAAAAATCTACCAATATTTTTAATAAAAAAAATTGTTTTTAAGGTATAGATTTTTTTAAATTGTTTATTTACAGGTTTATTCCGTACACCTATGATGGAGCAGCTACCGGAGTCTGCTATTAAGCAGTTAGAAGCTTCAGTTCCTTTCCCACCCCGTCTTGGAAGTCCAAATGAATATGCCTTATTAGTTCAAAGTATTATACAAAATCCAATGATCAATGGGGAGACTATAAGATTGGATGGCTCATTGAGAATGCAACCTTGAAATTTTTATATTTGCATGTTTTGTGAATAAAAATTGTTGTAGATTTTATTGGTAAGAGGGAATAAATCGTTTTGCGTTTAATATTTATTTTATTATCACCCTTAAATTGATTTTACTATGTTGACAGCCTATGTCAAACTGTGCACTGAACCATACCATATCTAATGTATTCTCTGTGCACCGTCTTAACCTCAAAACTATAAAACAGATATATAAATAACTTCGACATACTAAACTGGCTATCCACAAAGATAACTTTTTTCATTCTCCTTGAAATAAAAAAGTACTTACCCATATCATTGGCTTAACACGCTGTTTTTTGTATTACAAGTTTATTTTTACAGGCGAAAGATGGCGCTGTTTTATACTAGAATTTTTAGTTAGTCGTTTGTGATTTGAACTAAAATTTGATAGCACAAACATCATGTTTTTCTGTAGGATATGGTATACTGTTTATTATAAGTGTAATAATTCTTACTAGTATGTAACAAGTTGTTGAGTATTGTTGTTTTTATTGCATTATATTAGTATTAATAGTTTTTAGATTTGTTTAGTTAGGTCGTCTGTTTTATCCGATTTGGAGGTAAAATAAAGACGCAATAATTTAAACGAAAATATGATTTATTTCTACAATAAGTTGCACGTTCGTGCGTCTCACAATGATAATTAAAATCCATGAAAATAAATACATCGAGGGTGCGCGTCCGGCGTGTCTAGCCGTCGCTAACGCACTTGTATCTATCTATATTTTGATAAAATACATTTAGCTCAACGTCTACGGTTTGTTTGATGAAGTCAAGACGTAGATCGGTAATAAAATAAGTTTAATGATTTAGCGACAACAATTATATTTAGCTATTAGTTTAAAATGTACAAAAGTAGCGGCGTGAGGTAAAGTGAGGCGGCGGAGGTGGCCGAGGCGGCGGAGGTGGCGGCCTCTCGCGGGCGCCGGTTGCTCCATTGCTAACTGCACTCACACGAGACAGTACAACGCTATCCCCTCGGTATAACAATTAAACAATTGGTAACAAATGTAGTATCTTTTATTCAAAATAAAAATATTACAGCAACAAAAAAATGTATAAAAGTTGCGTGTCTTCGAGAAATAAATCTATTTTTCGATATTAATACAGTTAAAATGGTAGCAACCTTACAAAAATAAGAGCCTTGAATGGCTGAACTTAAGGGGTGTACTTAGGGTATTACATAATGTAGAGTTGCGAGGGCTTCGTTCCCTGGCGGTGGGCGCGGCCGTCGGCCCCGCGTCGCCTTCGTGTTGACGCGGCGGGCTCGGCCGCGCCGTACACAATATTAACACATAAATAGACATATATCTATGGTATCAGATAGATAAATTTATAACATCAAATGCGATATTGCATTGGTATTTTGCCAGCCCCCATATTTTTAGATTCAACAATAACCATATAATATTGATTGAAACTGTACACCTCGCCCTAGATATATGTACAATCAATAAAACTAACACGGTTCGCGAAATGAAGTTAGGTGCAAAGTAATCGCTTAGGTACTTAAACATTTACATCCTACGAAGAACCCTCAGGCGGACGCCTGTCGATTCGCTCAAATTCACGTCCTCATACAAACTTATACAGATACAATACTATACACAGACTAAAGTAAACAACATCCATTGAGATTAAACCTAACTTATCGTTAATGAACAACAAAGTGGCTAACTTACAGAATAGCAACGCGTTCGTCGACGCGCGTCACTTAGCGTACAGCGGTTTTATTATATTTTGGAATGTGTGTGACGCGTTTGATTCTCCCGCCCTATCATGTCGTCAACTTGTCGTGTGATGTGGCGATGGTGGCCGCGAGGAGCTCGCTGCCGGGTGGCCGTCGCGTGGCCGTCGCACTTGGCCACTGCCACTGAGTGGCTACCGTATAGCCGCCGAGTGGCCACCGTATGACCGCCGAGTGGCCTCCGTATGGCTGCTCAACGCGCTCTGAGCGAAGCGACAGTCGCTCGCCAGTCCCTTTCGACAACTAAATCCTCGCTCCGTTTATTCTAATTCAACTCAAAATGTACATTTACAATACAACACCCATGGCGTGTGCCTTAACATTTCAAAATACTTATTTTTAAATTCATAAATATAGATATTACTTAGAAGAAAGTTACATACAACATATTACGCTGTATTTTACATACTAACCTTACGACGTAAATAGTGGGTTTTACACGTACGTTACAAGCATAGATTTAAACTCTATTCAATTAAATAAATTGTCAAAACGGTAATGAAGCAAAATGACGTATAGACGAAGCAAACATTAAAGTATAGTTAATGATATGATCACTGCTACCTTAAACACACATATTGTCCACAATTTCGCTCGGCGAAAAACCCCGAAGGAATTGATTCCTACATTAAACAGTTGACGAAGCTGTTATAAGATGTCAGTTGGGGATTTACTTCGAGTAAAAAGATATGTCTCAGGTTTGTACAAATTTAAGCACATCACAAACATAGTGACAACTTATTGAGCCCAATGGCGAAAATGTCCGAATAGCCTCAAACCGATCCTAATATCCATTTCCCCTCCGACAATCCCCTCAATATTAACCATGTAAATAATTTTTAAATGGCACACGACACCGTAATCTCCTACGATTTATCTCTGTTAGTTACTATTTAAATGTTATATCAATAATTATTATGTTATATAAGATGTGATGAACGAAAATAAAAAAAATAATCAATGTTCTGTTATAGATAAAAATAATTTGACCAATATATAATACAAATATTTAAATATTCTATATAAAAAATAAAAACATTTCGAATAAAAAAAAATCTAGTTTAAATTCAATTAATTACAATTTAAAACATATCTATTACTCGACCAAATTTATTGCAATTAATACTGTATATTTTGAATACTAGTAATAATATAAATAAAAAATAAATCTGATATACAAAAATACTGTAAAATGGTAACAAACGTTAATTAAAATGGGTGTAAGAAACTTATTGTACAGAGAGGTATTCTATTTCATTATGGAGATAAGAGATGGCGACACTGTTGTCGTGTTAGGGATTTTTAAAATTTAAAGCCATTGCGGAAACAGGGGTAATATACACAAAGTGCTATCTTCTGCCGCTATAGGGTAGAACAAACACGCAGACTAACAAATATAACTATTCCATACAATCACAGATAAACTTCGTCTTAAATGACTTACGATTGTAAAGCTGCAACACACACCGATCTAATGAAACACCACCTTTATATTTCTTATAAATTTTCGAGTTTCAAGATTAAATTGATGTGAGTACATAAATTTATAATTAAACAGAAAATAAATCCACAACATTCAATGATATTGGGAAGAAGTCAAAGTTATTTTTGTCCGGGACGGTTTGTTTTTATTTACAGGAATTCTGATTTAAAATACCCATTAGTATCACAGCTTTACAAAAGTATTTACTATTCAATAATTTCTATTTTAGATAGGAAATAGCAAGCGGGGGTTATTCAAATGATTCTGATTATTTAGGGCCTGTCCCACCACTGGCTGATAAAGTCTCAGATAGGTTAAAAATGACGCCACTGTCAGATGAGGTAACAAAATCTTGTTATTAGACAATTTACAATTTGGTGGAACAGGCCCTTAATCTTATAATAAAAATACGCTTGATGTGATATTAAAATAAGTATCTATGTAAACCAAACAACTCCCATCAAAGTTTGTTCTTATGTAAATTAACTTGTTCGTGCAAACTGAAAACCTATCTTGTATTTTGTATATCATATAAAACATACCACAACTTCGTTTCCAGGAACTTTGTAAAGTGTATATGAACAAATATAATTATGTACATAAATATGAATAAATATAGAAGACTGCTAAAGTAAATATTGACCTGATATTTAATATTACAAAACATGAACGTGAATTATATTTCAAATATAATATGATTTTCAAAAAAAAGTTATCAATAACGTTGATTATAGCGTTCCTCTAAATTTGTCATGATTTCATATACTTAGTTGAATTCAATAGAAATTAAAAATTATAACCTCTAAACATTTTTTGTTATAAGGCTATACAGATGATAGACATTATACACTATCGAATTTGCCTAAAAATGCATCGTTCATAAATCTGTACTTGTGTCAGAAACATAAAAAATTGTCAATAATTTAACGAGCGTTGTGTACACACAACGAACACGCCGCTCTATGTGAATAAGCAAAGTAGAATTTATTTTAGAGCCTAAACTTTTTTTTCGCAGACGATTAAAGTCGTGGTTCACTGGACGGTATTAAAGACAGAAACATGGTGCCGTAACTTATATATTAAGTTTAACAAGCCTAGATAGAAAATAGGCGCCAAGCCAAATTATATGAAATAAACACTAAGGGCCCGTCCCACCAATGGCTGGTCACAGATAGCTTAAAAATGACATCACTGTCAGATAAGATAACACCGATTTCAATCAGATATTTTACACGACCGATTGTTATGATAACAATTTGGTGGGACAGGCCCTAAATATCCTACTATATTAAATCGTTGATGCGACTTCTATACATTTGCACTTGGTGCAATGATACTATGATTACAATTATTTAATAATATATATATTTATAAACATTCATTTTCAAACACAAACCATTAATCACATTTTTGATTAACTAAAATCGATTTGTTACGTAGCCAAGTGTATGATGGGTCACGACGTAATAATTATCCGCCAATAAAAAAAACAAACAAACAGATTCGCAAACGATACCAGGACTGCAATGATCGTGTATCGTTTAACAATTACGATATTAATATGTATTATTTCCCACAATAAATGTTGATCGTTACACTTGTTTACGTACTCTAATATATTACATATTAGAAAAATACGAAGTAATGTACTTTCAGTTAACATATCATATATGTTAATAAAGAACAATATGTTTTTATAAAAATACATCGCCTCGCTCGAGCTTGTCGGTAGGCGCTAGTACCCATATCGTTTAAAAATCTATGATTTTTAAGGCTCTCTTGCACGTACGTTGAAAAATATGTTACATAATTACAATACAAGTAGAATAATTCACTGTAGTGTGCTAATATTTACAAGGATTATTATTTTTTGTACTGATACGGCCGATAAAAAATATTTATATATATATATTTTTAACTTCTCTTTATTTGGTATGTTATTTGTTGATTTTAATAATTGATTTTATTTTGATCTGTATGCAAACACGTTTTAAAATAATGATTTTAATTGAAAAATTAATTAATAATCTTAAAAGTAGTGATATATGAAAATATGTAGACGATATAATTTTGATAATAAAATTTGAAAATGCCCAACTACTCCACTCGTTGTGTTAAACAGGTACGCGGGGAGGGGGAGTGGGGGACGGGGGAGGGGGAGGGGGATCCTTTGCAAGGTGTTTATCGAAGGCTTAAACGAGAAGATAAAGTTAATAAGTAACACGAAATGTGCGGCGGCGAGCGACCGCCAACCGCTTACAAACTAACATTTACACAATACAACATCAACTATCATTACAACGGTATCCAATTTTCATCATTTATAATCACAGACGCTTTCCTTAATGTACTGTTATATTTTCCCTTCCGCACCGATGTTAAGATAGATATAACCACTACTATATTTAATGATTTACACTTAACAACAATTTTGAAAGTAACACAAATACATGCTGATCAATAAATAAAATCGTAGCTACGACACGAGACTGGTATACGATACATCCTGTATAGTTTTATGTAACAGAGATTAGGTAGATAAATATTTGTTTTATCTGTATTGGGACTAGGCACGCGCGGCGCGGCGGCCGGCGCTCGGTGCAATAACTTATTATAATTAATCACACACCAAGTTAAAAACTAAAACTAAGTGATAAGTAATTTTGTAGAACATCATTGATGAAGTTGTCGGGAGCGCTTGGCGCAACTTCACTCTCCCCACACCCCGCTGCCAATTCAAGATCTGAAAAAAGAAAGTGCACCAATTACAATTGCTGCATTTACAAAAAATATTAACAAAAATTACATAGCGTTGTGTCTAGCACGTGCATGTTAAATCATTGTAGATATCATGTCAAATTGGCGCGGGCGATGTGTGCTAAAGTAGGGTTCCGAGGTCCGTGATTCTTCAAATGCATTTGAAAAGACGACGGACATATAGACGAGACCATAATTAAAATCTCGAAATTAATTCCCCGTTTCTCAAGTGCAGATTTATCCTGTACCCTGGACATTTCACATGATGACTAGTAAGATTATACAATGGAAATATTAACAATTGTCAGGTGACATTGTAACTGCTGCGACAGCATTGCAAGCTCGCCTTAACGTGGGTTTTCACGACCGAAACCAATGTACTGAAATTTGTAATCTATTTTATGTTCAACGTATGTTACCCTAAACACAACTCCCCATGCCAGATTATGTTGCATTATCTCTACATTAAAAAGTACCAACTAATTAAATAAGCCAGCCCCAAATGCAATGTTACTAGCTAATTGTAAATTACTACTTTTGCAAGCGTGAAATAATTTCCGATATTTGTTAATAGATGTCGCTGTGGAACTTGAATTTCCAATTTTAAAACTATATTGTTTGTTTATTCCGTTAATGCTAAAATATAAATAAAACGGAATTACATCGAAATAGAACCATCATCTTTATTCCGACGTGATCTATATTCTGTTTAAAAAAACTTTTACATATACATTCATAATGTTTTAAACATGTTTCCCACGAAGTATCGGCTTATCAAATATTTGGACATATATTTGAATTTTTCTCGCAATTATGTTAAAATTTTTTTGTTTTACTTTTGTGATTTTTCATTTAAACGTTTTGTAAGAAATAGATTATTTTAGATTATCTATAGCGAAAGAATTTTAATTATAAGATTGCCCCCGAAATATATTCTCATCCCTTTCATTAATTTAAAAAACAAACATATCAATATTATGTTAAATAGTTTCGACTGTGGAAATATTTCCGACGATTCTGATAAAATTTTAAAAAATATTAGAGAAGTGTAGTTTACATTCAAAAAAAGTAAAAAAACGGTCTCAAATAAGATTTGAACTAAATTATTACTACGATGGTAAGTTTCTTAAATTGTGAGAAACGGAATAATTGAATTCAATGCAACAAAATGTAGAAAACATGCTAGAAGAAATTACATCGACCAGTTTGGCGACAAAACTAAATAAGGACCTACATTGAGACCAGTTACTGACTAGTGACTTTTTTATCGCGGTGTCTGTTACTAAGTTTGTACAATATATTTTAGGATTTGACGTACTTACTGTATTGAATCCATAACTTAAATTAACCATTAAAAGCTTGATTATTTTAAATCTAATTACGAAATGTATAAATGTATACTTTACTGTGTTTTTACTACAGGAGAAAAATAGGAAAAATTCTAAACTATGTTTTTATATATGCTCTTTTTTTCTAACTTGAATATTATCAGTCAAAGGTAATCAGCCTAACATTAAAACTAAATGTAGGTGGCCAATACGAAATAAAAAAAATATCGCATTTGACACTTCATCTATTTCAGGGTTAAACATTTTTTGATCAGTTGTCATTTGAACTTCGGTCTATCGGTCAGACTCGAACATATAGATTTCAATATCTAATAACTATGAATAATAATTCAGATGAGTTTATATAAAGTGAAGGAATCTTTCTTCTTCTTCTTAAAGTGCCTCTCCGACTAGCGAAGGAATCTTTAACATAACTAATCTACTTGTATTTCGAAAATTAATTACTTTAGGATTAATAAATAAACAGTTAAAATAAATTACAGACTATTAAATGGAAATTTATTTAAAGAGGTCGGTTAACTCGACTGTAAGCCATTCGAAGATTAAAGCGGGTGAGCGACGTAAAAAAGTAAAAGTTATGACCTTGGACGAGTCTGTTAACGTGCTGCGGTTAAAGTGGATTTGAAAAGGTTAAGATTTTTCCCTTTGCTCATATTTATTGAACAATTATTTACATATAACAACTGCTTTTTATATTTTTTCCAACTAATAATAACCACACGAAGTGAATTGTAAAATGATATATAAGACATGATTTTTTTATGATTAGAATATTAGAAGGTTGTTAGGGTTTGCAATTATCTATCGACATTTCCCAAATACTTGTATAAAACATAGTCATTCCTGTCTTCAACTCAACTACAAAGTATACAAGAATAAAGTTCAGAGTCCAGTCTAAAACATTACGGTTATAAGGCCTTTAAGCCGAAACCATTGTTATAAAAATAATAAAAACGTTGTATATTCTAATCTCTAAATTCGGTTAAGAATAACCGAAAGATCCAGCGAACAATAAGGTAATACGTATATCAAATCCATTGTGCATTGATAATGAAAAAAAAGATTGATGAAAATTATTTTAATAATAAACCACAAAACTTGCATTATTGTTAGCATTATACACTTGTTAATAATGGAGTTTGTTTTAACATCTAAGAAAGCCAAGGTGAACTAAAAGAAACAAATATTGCTATACTGCCGTGTAAAATTCATATAATTCGATTTAAGATATCTCCATTTTTATCAATTACTATACAATTTACGACTTGTCCTAGTAAACTTTAATAACAGCAATTAATTGTGATGTTAACGTAGCAGTAATTTTAGAACATCTATTCTGATAGAAATTATTAACTCTCAAATCAATCTATACTTCTATACTATTATAATAAAGCGTAAACACACACTTCTTTGTTGCCTAAGATGTCAGCAATTACAGCTTATTTTTGAAAAAATCTTTTTCTACTTACGCTCTAGGCTATTTTGAATAAAGACCCAAATGTGGGAAAGAGACCATAAGTTGCTGCCAACATCAAGAAAACAAGATTACCAAGTTTTGTCATGTCATACATTTTGACATTTGCAATTGACAATTTGACACATGTAAACAATATAATAATTTTATGTTGATGAAATCGCACGGGAACCGCTAGTCTTTAGCACAAAGTCCTTACCCTACAGTTTAACTAAACGATTGGACTGAATAGTCAAAACGTACGTGCAAAATTTTATCTGATAAGTAAACTTTACAGTTATGGTATTTTAAAGACTTCTTTAACAGCGCAGTTACATATGATTAAATTTCATTATATTAACAAAGAGGTATATAAGATGTTTATTGATAAATAAATAAAAATACTCATTACTGAATTTGGCTTACTGCTCTGAAAAAAAAAATTCTTATTGCCTTACTGATAAAGTACCAAATGGAAAACTTTGAAGGGAGTCTTGACCAGTTTCATTTTTGAGGACATTTTCATAACATTGCTAAATATTACATTTTTTGATTTTGAACCCACTAAAGGGACTTAGAATGGATAAAGCATCAGAAACGGTATACTAAGTATGACCTATCGATCTTAAAATTGATCTAAGTTTATATGTAATATATAAAAAAACATAACCGATAGAGCCGCATTACTGCCTATCTTTGACGTCATTTTGCTATTTCGTACAAAGGCAGAACAGTGAAGTGAAGCAGTAACACGGTACAGCATTATTGTTTGAACACATCGCCGCAACAGAATAGACGTAGACTAAGTAAAATTTACCGATATCACTAATCGAATGTTACTTTGTCTATAGGCTAAGTACTGTTGACAGTATACGTTCAAACAATAACCATCATTGAGGTACTGCATAGCCTAACTGCTCTGTTCTTGTGAACAGCCTTTATTTTGAGTGAGAACGAGTGCTTACTAATAAGGTGCTTGGCGACAGTGCGTGCGCATAGTGGTGTAAGCTCATTCGAGGCACAACAAAATCTGTATATATTATATGCTTACTCTATATTGGCGAATGCGGCTCAATCGTGTCACTGGGCAGGAATCCGCACCTGACACATAGAGAGCATTCTCTTGAAACACACTTGTATAAGGCCGTTGTATTCACCTCAGTTTGCACTCCTAAATATATTTTATATACAATCTGCCTAAATAAGTGCCTTTAGAATACCTTGTCTAAAGCCTAAACTACAGTTTAGATATAAAAAAGTTTAGTCCATTTTGCGTTGAAGCATCATGTAATACGCGTATAAGTTATATTTCCGTAAGTTATATTTCGAAAACATAGAATGTGTTACAATTACATCGAATCATTTTATGTGAATTTTTGGCCACTAGAAGGAATTGGGTCAATAAAATGTACAAGTGGCACAGTTCATGACAGAACACATTATGAGATTAACATCTTGGCCCGGGACCAACTTGATATATGCACAGAGCATTCTGTCGCAGCGACACGGAAAACATGCCAAATGTTAAACACAAGGGAGGATGTTTAATTCATTCATGAAGTACTCTGTACATGTTTTAGACCCCATTTCCACTAGCAAGACTTTGAATACGCGCGACTGCTATTTCTAATTCAGTTCGGTTAACAATCTTCTAACCTATTTTATTTTCTGGCGGTTGAGTAGCGATAACCGGTTTGTGTAACCTCGCGGTTATCGACGTGTCTGAACAGCTTTTACTATTGTATTGGCGTGACAGCGACTAAAATGGTGCCTTACAGCAGTCTCTACTATCGCGCGGGTAAACGCTTAGTGAAAAGAGGTCTTAACGTACTTTTTATTACATTCAGTGGTTTTAAGTTTGCGAGTATACTGTCCAATCGTTTACTCGCGTCGAAACGAGCACAGCGCTTAAATAAGTGACCTAAATAAATGGATTTGGGTCAATTATTTAATATATGCACAGCGGCGCAATTTTCTTTTATGTATATTTTTGGATTGTGGTTTTAGTTTGTAGTATTAATATAGCGTTATTTACAGAATTTTTGAAAATCACAATCATAATTATTGAAAAAATAAGATTGAGTACATGCTTCCGATTGCGTAGTTTAGAAGTTTTAATTGAAAATATTTACCGATGAATCAGACCTTAATAATGTGATATAATTTGTCGCTCCCTTCGCATTTTAAATGCTTTTTACTAATATTTAAATATTAAATTAGATTTCAAATGAATAAAGCATTAGTAAATTAAAATTACACGTTGTCCAATTTTGTTGTAATATTGTTATTCAAATACAACAAAAACATGCATATAATAAAAAATAAAAACGTTGAAATGTATGTAATAATTTGAAGCGTCAATAAATTTTATAGTTTACTTTACTAAAAATGCACAGCGTGACAAAATCATAACAACGCAGATATTTTTGAACAAAAAAAATCAGCATTTTATCTACAAATATAATATCAAAAATTAGGGTAAAAGCACCTAAAATGCGAAGTCGAGTAATAATAAATAATTCAGTCATGAGAAACCAAAATACCTGTGAGTAAATACCATCACCAATATGAAAGGAAAAGCATGGGAGCGAGATATAGAATTGCCAGTTGTAGTAATTACTGTACTTTAAAATCATTTGTGTAATTTCATGTTACTGTGGATTTCCACAGCCGAAACACTAGTATAGAAACATGTTTTCTTCCCTCCCATTTTGTTTAAAAAAGAGACAACAGCAATGTTCCAGCAGTGGAATTTTAAAGTTTGAAATTACGGAAAATGCAATCAAAATATTTTTTTATTAGTGTTAACAATTACGTTGCTACATTATAAGGTGTATTACTACAAGCTTATAAAATGTGACTATAAATAGAAACCGCAATAAAAAGGTGCATAGAAACATAAGCTATGTATATCTATATATTTACAATACTGATCACAGTGGCTAATGTCAAGCATAATACTATTTTTGGTGTTATACTGCGAATGTATTTAACTACATAAAATAGAAAACAAAGTTAACCAAAATTTGCGTCTGATTGTGCAAAATAAAGATTGCGTGTCGCAAACTATGTCCAACGAGAGGAAACTTTGCGGTCGCGTGCTTTTTGCAACATTACAAATGGCGTGAAAAACTGGCAACTCTGTCCCGCGGTGTGTTAATGCGTAATACATGAATGATCGCATAAACTAAGATATTCTCATATAATATGGTAACGTACAATCTGTCTAGAGTCGAGGCGTGCTCAGCGTTCCGGGTAACCATTTCGCCTCCGTTCGGCCTAGAATAAGACACATTACTGCATATCTGGCGGATTCTTAATGAACGGTGCTGGGCGCGCCGTTGCTATGGCAACGAATGCGCAAATAAACATGTAAATATAATATCTTTATGCATATAAACTACATAAAATACTTATACATAACATTTATATTGCATAAGACATGAATGATTTGAGATGATTAAGCGAGGCAGGTTGATCTTCAGTTAAGGTTGGTTTTCATATTTTAGTCGACAAACACATAGTGGTTATATAGTGTTGCGATTTGTGAACTTACTTGCGCTTGGCGTGTAGCATTTCCATGAGAAGTGTTTGTGTGGGCGCCTGTCCGGCGCAATGTCTCTGGTACAGATGCTCCTCTCCTCGGGCTGCTAGGGCGTGGATCTCCGGGACCAGGGTCACCAATTTACTAAATTTGTCCTGCGAATTGAAAAAACACCGTCTCTAGCCAAGGAGTTACTTGGATAACCCTAGATACGACATCACTACCCTATATTAATATTTATTATCTGTAGAGAGAACTAACAGGGAATCGGATATTATCTAATAGTTACGACGACGATGCAGCTAAGTCTCTATTTCCACAAAGCAGATAGCAGCGAGCTACTAGTCGTGTGTGTGTATTGAGTCGTACGTCCTAGTGACTCTTATGTTAGAGCTATACAAAATAACAACCGTAGTCGCGCCGCTATCAGCTGAGTGGCAAAAGACACTTGCATCATCTAATCACAGAAGTAGAAAAAAGATAGGCCTTCCCGATTGAACTATTGCTAAAGTCCTTACAACTTTTTGGTCCAAGTTTGTAACGTAACGGCATATTGTTAAGCATAAAAAATATAATACTTAATTAACATGTATCTTATATTGGATACTATTTTTATTTAATAAGTTGATTTTAGATTTGATTTAGTCGATGGTTTCGATGCATTAAAAAAATCGTCTGAGATGTTATTTCGATATACTCGTAGATACCAATCAGTCTGTCTGTCATACTAGACGTCTATTGTGATGGAAATACGGCTAGACCTCGTTTCGCGGTTCGTGCAATATCATATCTTTAAACTCTACATAATGAGGCTTTGTTCATATTGTATTCATAAAACCATAGAGACAAACGAATTTAGTCATTTGTTGACTTAGACTATTTTTTGAATTTCCCTCTACCAAACATTGAATTTACCTTAGTAATTGTTTCTTATGCGTTCTTACTAATCATACAACTTGACGACATCACTTTGATCAAACGTAAAAGCAAGTTCAATGAAGAGACAGAACAATACATCTTTACTCTTTTACCATAGATAAATTATCAGTGATAGAGTATTTATTTAGAATTGAATCGTTTCTGTATTTCAAACATTTTAAACTCACATTATTTTACAGTCTAGGTGACATATTTGTTTTTCAAACGATCATTTCAATATATAATGTATAATGATAATTAAACAAGAAATTGAAATCTAAAAGATTGTTTTGTGCAGATGAATCAAATGAATCATGTTTTTCAAAGGCGGCATTGATGAACTGCAAAACCTTCGTTAGATTTTATGAGTTTATAAATAATATTTAAAAACTGAAGATCAATAATATTACCGCATTTCTGGATTTAGATGATATCGATATAGGTGTATAGTCATTTCAGAAAATGGGCATTTTGTATGTATGCATTAATGGTAGGTACCTGTATCGAAGGGTAACAGGTGAGCGTGTAATCAAGAAGCGCTGCCTGCACTGTCTGATAGCCGTCGCGCACGCACTTCACGTTCACGATGCCCCTCACCTCTGAAACGCCAAAGTTACTCTTCAAAATAAATACAACATCGTTAAACACACACAAACTGCATCAGCATATTGCATTATAAACAATCAATTCGCAACATCGCCACTTAAACAACGATCGATACTAACCAGGATTCAACAAGAGCAGGAATTTGACGCAAATGTAATCCGGTATGTCGAATTTGAGCTCGGCTAATTTGTTTTGAAGGTCATTGAAGTGATCAGCCAGTGCTGGCACTCCTAGCAGACCCAGGCATAGAAGATCGAACTTCTGTCCGTTGTGGAGCGTGGTCTCATCAGGCAGACCGTTATGCATCCGCTGGTGGAGGTGGTCTAGGACCAACATGTCGGACCATGAGTCTTGCAGCAGCTTCATCTGGTCATCGACCTGCAACAAATGACAACCGCATTGCTTAAGCAGCACAGCTGACCGACCACGTCTGTTGTTGGAGGGCTGACGTTATGCTGCCGAGTAACCGAGTGGCGCAACGCTTCACAATGCACATTCGCACGCTACATATCCGTATACATTCGTATATGGCATATTGCATAGTGTTAGGCATGAATTAGTACATAACACAAAAATACAGAAATGATATTACGTTACCCGGTTACTCGGTGTGCTTTTGAAAATCTCTGTTTCAACATAAAGACGCTGTCAGTAGTACTGAGATCGGTCGTGTGATGTCAGAGCAGCGTGATGCAATCGTTCGATATTGACAACGGAGCGTCTTCTATATTTACGATCTAAATATCGATTATCGATCAATATTGGTGTGCGTTAAAGGTGTTATCTATGTTCGGGTGGTATCTGGCGTCGGTCGGCGGTTGGCGGGCTCTCAGTGTAGCAGTGTATCCGTGACCCAGATACTGTCGAGTTGCATTAGAATACACAGGGCGGTGCGCGCGTTAAATTTGCCGTTTACGAAATGTTACAACTGAATTTTAGAGCTCGCTGGCTATTGCCACACCGCGCGGCTTACTCAACCGCTCGCCTGATCGAGATCGGATCCTCAAAATCTTACGACCGTCCAATCTGTCGGAATGATCTTAATGTTCCGATTACGTTGAGTTACGACGACAGCGAGGATTCCGTCCACTCTGAGCCTTTCGTGCCACTCCTGACACAGTTTATGTAATACTTTTGCTTATATTACATTATTACTCAATTTATTTAAAAATTAGTTATGCATTTTATACGCATGCTATTTATAAGCAACAAAAGTATGTTTGCTATCAATGTAGTAATATTTTTTCTACGAGCGAATACTATAAAATATATCATGTATTTTCCAAACTTTATTCTAAAATGGAATGGGGCATGTTTTTACAGTTATATCTCATTCAATTATCTATATCTAATTCGGAATGTACGAGTAGAAGCGTTAGAGTTTATCCTTGTAGCACGCGTGCGTGAGGGACGGCAATGATCGTTCCCTTGCGCGGGCATCTTGGCCCGATAGCGGCTCAGGGTGTGGGTCAAAGTCGCGC
>NW_013524912.1:779418-784610 GCF_000836215.1 Papilio polytes
CCCGATCACGCTTGTACATCGGACCAAACTTGTTGCGCCCGCCGCGCATACGATCCGCACGAACAGCTGCAACAAAGAAAACAATTTATTGACCCAAAAGTACAGAAATTTCATTAAAGGTGTTTAACAATATTTATTTTAAAAATACATGTCAAGCTAGGAATAGCAGACTTGGTCTCGAGCAATAGTTCAGGGTGATTCTTGATTCATCTCAAATTAAGTTAACTATCGACAGCCTTTCAAAATACTCTTCATTACAAAATCAGCAAAAATAAACAAAACGAAAAAAACGCATTCCCGAGGAGACGACATATTTCAGTTTTATTACGTTTAAGCACCCTTTGTAATCCTATATATGCGATTTTTAATTCTCCGTCAAAGTAGATAATAAAAAAAATGTTCTTTGGATCTGATTTTCCTAAACTAGTCAATATTATTTAATATGAAAATTATGAAAACGAAACAAAGGCGCTTATAATGGACTCGTGATAGAGCGGATAAATATAGCTCACCTGAATTTTCAACAGGTAAAATGTTGGGAATACATCGTATTGATTGACATCATGACCTATATTGCCGGATGCAGAAATAACTGACGCGCAAAATACTCCCGCGGTCTATGTTTATTTTTGTGGTTCGGTCCGAAATCACGGTAGGCAACCCAGTAAACTTTAGTATTATAAAAAAAAGTAATCCGTACTTGTATTATGGTTGCAGAACAAAAGAGACTAGCCATAACAATTCTGTCATAATGCTCCCATACTAATTAATATTTTACTAAACTAATTTGTTGTTTCTGCGCTATTATTACTCAATTACGCCAGATATAAAATAACTGGGGGCTTGTCTACTTGGTAGCAGCAAATCGCTACAACAAGGTCGTATGTTATGAAATGTAAATACGACCGCTCAACTAATATAAACGCGCATGTGCATAGGATACTTTAAAGACGAACTATACGCAATACAATAACAAACTGTTGTACATTGTACAACAATATTGTCCTCCCTTTTATTCCCATTGTTAAAATAGAGATAGCAATAATGTCAACATACATGTGACGACCATTTAAATCCAGTGTTACCTTTTTTATGACAAAATTCTAAATGTATTTATGCTAATAATTTCATTGAGAATTTTGATGAGAAGGACAAGGATAAAGATTTGTTTGTTTATAGTGTAGACTTAATATCTTGCTATTTTTATCGGAAAATCATCGTTTACAAGCATCAAAATGATTTCCACCGTCTTGGTTAAATGGCTAGCTTTGTGATCACATAAAATCATTATAAAAACATGATTATAATCGCGTTCTAAACATTATAAATGCACACGTGTGTACAGGTTACCATTCAGTACGAAACATTTCAATAGAGATTGTATAATGCAAGCGAAATTTAGGACACCGGCCCCATAATACGCGAAATGTTCTTTATTATAGCTGGCTGAATTCCAAATATCAGGCCACAAGTTCTTAGCGATTTATGAACGTTCCGATTCCGTGGATAGCTGAGTATGTAACGCTACTCACAATCTGGCTACAGCTAAATGAGCCCGAAAATAATTCATCCAGTTTATAACATCCTAAATGCAAGTGATTTAATTTAAAAAGTGAAGTTTTAGAAGCTAAGAATACTAGAATTTAGATTGACACGAGTATTTTATACCACGGATATTTTCTGATCGGATTTTCATGAAAGTTGCAATAGATTACAATATGAAATAGTGATTTCGATGCGGATGAAGTCACTGCCTGCACTAGTGCATAAGTTATTATATTGCAGACTCCCAGAAATTGTTTATGTATTTTCAAATAAAACCAAGTTTAGTTAAAATGTTTTAAGATTTTGTAAAGTCATTTTAAAGTGAATTGTTTAAAATAAAAATAAACTATCTTACTGGATGAATTTACATAAATTTACAAGCTGCCAGTGTAAACAGATACTTATCATAACAAACTTCAATAAACTTTGATTATTGAAATAATTAGCTTCCAATAAACTATGCAGCCTAAAGTTTAGTCTAGGGTTTGCCGGCTGGATTCATTCCCAGTCAATTTATGCATTTTCTTAAAATCATAAACGTATTTCTGTTTTGCTTTTTTATTGCTATGCTATAACAACTTTTAACGTGAAAGGTGGAGCTACTTGCATTAGTTTTATATTATTTAGAGTCGAGAAATAAGTTTGGTTGACAACGTGACAAAAGTTTTCGACATAATTAAAACCAAAAAACCACGAATCAAAAGCAACATTAATTGCCGTTCTTTGTGTGACTGCATTATTGATTTATACCCGAGTGGCTCATGATATCGAATTGGTTTAAAATTTTATAACTTTGAGAAAATAACTCTGCAATGGCTTTATATTGTTCCTCCATTATGTTATTTATTATTTAAATTTTAAGATATGCCTTCCGTCACCATAATAGTTTTTTAGATATTCAACTTTGTTCTAAGACTGTCGCCCGCAAACTTCGTTAGCAAGGAATTAAAAAAAAGGTCGCCTATTCCCGTCAAAGTCGGCTCAGCCGTTTCAGAGATTATCTGGAACAAATATTGTTTGCTGATGGACAAACATTTTTTAAATGCGATTTTCGTTATCAACAACGCGAATACATCTTCGCGAAATCTTGATTTTTATTTCAAGGTTACATATAAACCCAATTTTATGAACTGTATAAATATATAACACGCAATGATGATTTACATTTCAGCTTTTTAGATTTTAATATAGAAAACCTTTTCCTTTTATAATAATAATTGAGTTCTTCCGCAGTTGGTTCGTTTAGTCGTACCGTGCACGGTCTGGTAATTAGCTTTTTGATAATTTTACGTGCGTTGTAAACGTTCACTCTTTTGTGTCGATTCGGTACTGTTTTACATTTTTGCTGTTTCATATTTTATTGTTCTTTACCAATAAATTATCGACAGCGGTACGATAATAAGCTGTTTTTTTAGTCAGCAGTAATTACATAATGTTTTGGCCTTAAGCTGGATTTACTTTGAAATGAAATGTTTCATTTTGAAAAACTATACAGTTACAGAACGTAAGTTTGGTATCAGATAGACGGCTGAGTCAGTAAGTCGAACAAGGTTATCTTGCTTAAACATTTTTTTAATTATTTACTTTGGTATAAACACTCTTTGGTGCCAATGATAGAATGTATCTCCTATTTCTAGCATCGCGTATTAAGCAAAAATAACATAGAGATGGTACGTTAGTGAAATCAAATAGGTATCAGTCAATATTAAAGGTATAATTCAATGAAATAAGACAATGATTCACATCTGAAATATAGTAAGTTTATGATTATATGTTGTTTTTAATACATAATTAAATTTACATTTCATAAGTATAAAATAAACATAAATGGCTATTTACAAATAGAATTAACTTTATTGACTAATGTGAAATAAAATTTGTGACTAAATTATTATGAAATTGGCTGATTTAGGTCAAGGAATAATAGCCGGAAAGTTGTGCAGCCGAGATAAAAACGATAAGTGGGCGACTGGTTATATTAGGTGTTTAGCTTATCTTGCGGACGTCTAGGGGCGTCTTAACTTATCGAGACGGCATAAAGCTGTAAATAAATAACGCTTAAACCTGGAACGGAAGGGGGCTTTCACAGTGCGCTGCCGGCTCGGCCTACCCACGAGTTAAAAATAACAACCAGTTTTTATTGTAGCAAGCGCGCCTCAGTGCGACAAGGACGCCAAATAGGGCTCGCCAGAGGACGAAAGAGGAACGAATAGTGTAACGGATTTGAAGCATTGCTGTGTGCAATTCCACCAGCTTCGTATTGCAGCTTCGAAAGAATTCGTGCAAACGGCGACGTATAAATATACCAGAATCATATTAGTCGGACTTCCACTTAAGCGTTGAGTTGACATCTTGTCTCAGAATATGAACTGAGATATCAATAATTTGTTCCCCTTAATATATTATTGTAAAACGTCTGAGCTAAAATATTAATCAAATTCACTAAATACGAGCTGATACTACAGAATTATTGGTCTTATTAGAAGATCTATGAAAAAGCTAAAAAAATCTATATATTGTTAGTACGGTTAACTGTGAAGTGAGTAACTGTTACCAAAACAGGTCTCCAGGGTCGTCCCTTGACACAATTGAATGAACAGGTTTTAAAAACATATCGACTGACGAGCATATTATGTTACAGCAACCGCGTTTAGAAAAAATCATCTACATACATTCTAATTTGAAAAAGGACAAGAAATGGGTCAGTTTGTTTAGATTGTGCGTCTAGTGTATATAATATATTTATAGAATGAATGGAGACTTGAAGGATTGGCACCATCGTACGTTGACACAATTAACTCGCAGAGATCTGGCGTAGCTGTCGATTGGTTACATTATTCTATTAGGTAACTAGTCCGTGGCAAGCGTCGCGGTCACAATGGCCGCCGTGCCATACTGGAATGTTCCCCGTGACGTTCAGGGTCGTTTATTGGATCTCGATTATGATTCAGCATCGACAACCTTTTAAGTTTAGCATAAGATTTTCACTTTATGTAAAATGGTAACTGAGCTGGTGCTTCTTGTAATGGAGTACTTTTCACCGGCTGTCGCTAATGACAATCGGTTCAAGCCGGATACAATGACTAACACGAGTATAATTTATTTCATGACTAAGGTTTCGTACTACGTTTGGTATTGCCGCTTCATAATATGCAAGCTCCCTACTTTTTGTTAGTGTAGAACTTAATTAGCCATGTATATTATAATTTCGAGATAGTATCACGTCAGTGTTGCTTCACGTAGCGTGAGAAACATGTAATTAATATACGAAGTAGGTGAATTGTTATGAGCGATCGTAACATTTTATTTCTAATCGAGGGGTAGAATCCAAATATGAATCGAGAACACTTGGAATGGTTTTAATCATCTAATGTTATTATAATGAGCACGCGATAGCAACCGATAATGCGGTAAACGAGGTCAGGCGTTTATTACACGACTAAACTAGATCAAGGTCAAGGTCATTTTTACAAATCAAAAAACACGTCTTGGCGACAAATAACCACCGAGCAGAAATAGATATACGAATGTGTGTGTTCACCTCGCATTCAGTCGCTATTTGTAGTCGTGGCCCACTTGCCAGAGATGGGTCAAGGTCGGGTCTGCCTGCACGCCTGCCGCGGCCGTATTATAACGCGAGCCCTGAT
>NW_013524912.1:785769-792746 GCF_000836215.1 Papilio polytes
GTTTTAAAATGTATGACACACGATGCGCTTGTAAGACGATGGCGTGTCGGTTGCGTAACTAACAGCCGTGGTCGCGCAACGATGCGCGCGCTGGGAACAAATTAACCCGCGCGGGTGAGTTCCCCTCGCAGACTTTTCTTTAATGAAGTTTGTACAAGTTTCTACTTTTTTTCTTGTAAATTTTTGGATGCTTTGTCTTCCAACAGTAGAGCTGAAGTATAACATGACGTTCAACATGCGCTCCTTATGTTTCGGCGCTTGTTGACAACTTTAAATACACTTTCTGTGGACATGTTTAACCAAAAAAATAAGTTGTACAGAGAGCCAAATGTTAAGATACTCTATTCTGATGTCTGTGTGCGTTGTAAGCATAGCATAGCGAATTCGGCACACGCAGACGTGAACGTGTAACGCGATACGTGCTCGGGTCATACATTTGGGTGGTGCGTTGCGACAGGTTGAGCGAAGCGTCTTGTGAAACGCCTCTTGCGCAGTCCTACTCCCCACCGGCGACGTAGAGCTGGCGAGGTGTCGAAACCGCGGTACACTCGGCTCGCACCCGCATCCACTTACCCTCCGACTTACGACTTATAAACAGCCGTAGACATTTATTTTCATCAAATGAAATGTCATTTGACTTTCACATTGCAATTAAAGTCCATTTCAGGACGAAAGTGTAATTAGACAAACTCATGTTAATGGCTGACAATGTTATTTATTACCTATGGCTTTAAGGGTAATAGGGTTGGCGAAGTACTACAAATAAATAGTAGTGTAAATTTAATATAAAACATCAAATAAAGTTCCTAATAAAAAGAGCAGTTTCTCAATTGCAGAGATAAATGTTCACTAAAATAATAAAAATAAATAGAATTTTATTAAAGAAATTACCTACTTAAAAATCAAAACAATTTATTTCTTGAGAGTAATTCGGTAATATTACTTCCATCGATACGTAATATATAAAAAATATAGCTGGAATAAGTTGACATATGATAAAAAAAACATCTTCATTAAATAATAACGGAAATTTTGTCTATTGTTATAACAAGCTATAGCTCATTAAATGCGAAATATATATAAACAGTTTTTTATAACTACCTTAGTACAAATGTTATTTAAAATTAAAAAGTGAAACGGTTTGTCGGAACATTGAATGGCAACAGGTTTGGTGTTCACCGTGTCAGTAGTACGACTGAGCTTGTTTACGTAATCCATGGGTGTAGGTATACACACGTATAACTAACTTCGCTGTATGAATGGCAAAATGGCAAATTAGGTCATTGAATCCAATAATAAAACAAGTTTTACAGTTATGCAGAAAAGATGTTTTTTTAAAAAGGGTAACTAATTACATCTATTTACATATTTGGAGCTTTTATTCTCATAAATTGAGTATATGTTTGAGATAATCATCAAGTTGAGTTGCGCTAGAGGAAATTTCATTTAAATAACAATCGCCTATTCAGACGCGCTCGGGGAAAAGAGTGTTTATAGCAAAAGCGACGACGATACGATAATTACTTTTTTTTAATAATTCTACAAACATTTTATAAGGAAGAAGAACGCAGCTAGTTGTCGGAATTGGGCATCAGTTGTTACACAAGCCGTGGACAGTCAAGATGTTCTCGCAACCGATATTCGGGTCATCCGTTTGCGACAATTGTGCCATCCAATGTTACGTTATTATATTGATATTACTTTTACATTTCTTACTGTAACATTACATTTTAAATAAGACAATAGTAATTGTCTACATCGACATTTTCGAATACCTACAAGCCTATGATACTTCCCAAATTTTAAGCTAATTAAAACGATCGACCTAGAAATCTAGTTGTAATTATTTTTGTTATACAAAAGTTAAAGTAGTTCAGAATGTATCTATTTATCACTAAACGAATCTCTAAAAAAATCTTAAAATTGATTATTAACAGGGAATGCTAATCAGTTGGCCACGACTTAGGTAATTTGGGATTTCTTAAACATCAAGGTACCATATATCCGTATACACTTTTAACGACAATCTCATTTGGGTCACAAAAAACTTATTGGTAAGTAAATAAGTCGCTCTAGTCTGTTTACGTTGACTTCAAGTACGATTATGTGTAATTGTGTAATGTTAGCTTTTCAACAATTTTCAACAATTTTGATGTATTCTGTATTCTTGAAGGTTATTTAGTCTGTGCTATAAATCAATAACATTTATCTTTATTTTAAATTACAATGTCGACTTTGTAATTAAGATCCAACACATTATTTTTATATTTATGTCATGGTTTTAAAATGTAGGAATTCTATTTGTTATTTTAATAATCGAACAGTAGTCAGATGGCAGAAATAAGGGTGTCACATTGGCTCGACTACACGATGGCTATATCAGTAGTGGCGAGCAGGGTGTGTGAATACACGAAAAAACGGTGTTGTTGGTAAGGTTATTCTGTACAAATTGGAAGAAAACATAAGAGCTAAAAAAGACTATATTTTATTAAAGCATAATATGGCTGTGGCTCCTATAGTAATGTGTTGTTTAGTTATCTATCAGCGTTCGCTTTGCATCTGGTTGTAGTAGTGATCATTTCGTTGTGCAAACAATTCAGTGTTAACGCTCGACCGCCGTCATCCTAAATAGCAAATGGCAACATTCAGTTCAATTGAGTATGTCAATCCAGTAACGATACGCTGAGCCGGCGCCCATGAATTGTATTCGTATTGTTAGGAACAAAATTAGTACCGTGCTGTAGAGTTGGCGCAACTCTAGATTATCGGCATAAACGTCACGTCCCTAGCTGACAGCTGTCAATGTCACTAGAAGTGTGAATAGATTGGCGCGCAACTTGAGTCTTGACGAGAAGTGTTGCTCTGAGTTTAAAGCGACAGTATCAATTAAATAAGTTGTCTAAAAGTATATAATCATAGTTACACATAATCTACACTGAAATTTGTAAACCGTTATATTTAACATGAAACAGGTACATTGTATTTGTAACATTAGTTATTTATTTATTTAAAGCCACTCAGCACATGTGCTGATCTTCCGTGGTCATTGAAAATAGATGGCACTAATTAGGATCCTTGTCTTCAATCATACTATCACACTAATATTATAAATGTGAAAGTTTAGATGGATGGATGGATGTTTGTTAGAGTTTGTAGCCTAAACTGATGGACGGATCTCAATGAAATTTTGCATACAAATAGAGGATAGTCTGGAAGAACACATAGGTTACTTGGTTTTGTTTTTTTTAATACGAAGCGGACGGAGTCGCGGGCGAAAGCTAGTATAATTATAATTTAATAATTGAGAGATCGTTACAATATAGCTAATTAAAGTTGGTGCTAGTCTATTAGTATACGCGGGACTTTTTTATAAATAGACATAAAACGCCTTCATGATCTTTATAGATGGTTTTGTAACACGGTGTTAACTTACATCAAACTTTGTTAACTAGTAATTTTCTACATAAGTATGTTGAGCGACATTTCGAAGACATTTTGATAGCATGACAATAGAAATTATAATTTACTAGCTGTTCCCGTGCGGCTTCATCCGCATGAAATTATGAAAATTTTATTTCACTATTTACATTTGTCAAATTATCAATAGCAAATGTCAAAATGACATGACATAACAAATATTGACAATCTTGCTTTCTCGATGTTGGCAGCAACTTACGGTCTCTTTTCCACATTAGGCTTTTTATCCAAAATATTTTCCCTCTACGTTTAATGGCGTAAAAATATATAGCCTAAAGCGTAACGTAAGTGTAGGGCTTTTTATTAAGAAAAGAACTATTCAAAAATATGCTGTAATTACTGACATCTTAGGCAACAAAGAAGTGTGTGTTTACGCTTTATTATAATAGTATAGATTTAAAACTGTATTAAAGCTACTGGACGTTGTTGGTTGGTAAATAATAACCACAGCCGTAGTGTTTGTGTGTGTGTTTTGTTACATAAAAATGATAATCATTCTAGTCCCTGGGATCTTGATAATCTTTAAAAAATACTGTCTTATTGATATATGAGTGAAAGCTTGAAGGAAGACGAGATTTTCTTTATTTAATTCAACGCAGACAAAATCACGCGGTACAGATAGTTTACAATTTCGACATTAAAATTGAAGGCATCCTTAAAAAACAGAAAAGCAAAAGACACAGAGAGTCAGGGTGTCAATAGCCTCATCTCAATGGTACTATTCGTAATAAAGCTTAATATAAAATGAAATACCAGTTTAAACAATAATAAAAAAAGGTTGTTTATCGGCATACTGATGTGTCGAATAAACTACCACAAAAGGGACCAGTTTATAAACGACATAAGTTCAACGAATTACAAAAGATAGAGAAGATAGAAACATGAATGATGATTATATTTTTGAGATGGTTTGTGCTAGCTGCTCACTACTTTAAGCACTTCTTCATTTGCATTCTTTTGAAATAATCAGAAGTTACTTCTTCGTTTAATCATAGCTAAGACCAGTGACTGTCAACGTGGTCTGAGGTCTATAGGAAAACCGGCGGGGATCCACAACTTGTAAACGGAATATAAGAAAATTTTAACTGGTTTCGAATATCTAACGTTCGCCCTTAGGTTCAACTACCTTCTCCCCAAGACTCCAAGATTGTTAAATGTATGTAAAAAATTATAAAAAAAAAACTCAAGTGCCTACCATCCCTAAGAGATCCTCATAGCTAACTCAAAAACGACTTCTAAGCTGTTCATAAAAAAAAACTTTTTTCTACTACCCCCCCTCATTACCATCGACTACCCTAAAAACTAGAATCGGCCGATGACACCTAAGAATGTGGGGACTAACTGTCGGTCGAAACCCTGAGGTGTTAATGATCTATTAAATTTTAATATTTAATTAAGGCTAACCCTCGACGACGGACGGTCATAAATCTTTATTATCTACATGTGCGATATATAACTTTTTATGTGGTTGTAAGGCACACTTAGCCGTCGACTCGTATACGTTCCGCAAAAGTTGTATGGTGTACGAATCCTTTGCGGCGTTTGTTTGTTCAGATTCGAGCGCTGGTAATGGTATGTTGCAAACGGGCGGGCATCTGGCGAAACGCGGTGATCACAGCGGCAACCTCGCACGCAGCGCACGTATGTACGCTCGTACGTTCGTGTGCACGCACAAGAGCGCGCGCGCCGCATCGCGGCCCCGCTCGCAACTAGGTCAGGGCGCTCTGCGGCCGCGCGCGTTTTAAATTTAGAACGATTCGCGCTACAAACCTCCTCCCCCCCACACCCCGCCATCACCCAACACTATCTATACCAATTAATTGCTCACCTTCAAAATTAACACCTGCCACCCGTAACACCCCTGCATGATTTGCGACATCATTTAAAATCAGTGACCATACGTAGATACCTTAACACCTCTTTCAGTTTAATTATAGATAACGTTTTAATAAATAATTTATTTTCTCTGATAAAATCATACTTTTACAACAAAAAGCTCACGGTTGAGTTGATACAAAGATCAATTTTTTACGTGAATTAAAATCATGATTTATAATTTTTCCACTTGAAAATGTCCTATCAGAATTTAACTAGATTAAAATGAAACAATACGTTTTACTCTGTGTTAGCATTTTATAAGTGTGACACGAGTGACTAAAGTGGGTCTCGCGTTTGATAGCATTTATTTCGCCATACTGTAACATATGATTGGAAATAATGAAACACTGCGCGGAAAGAATTGAAAAGTACTCATCGTCACACCCGCAAAACCTTGGGGCTAGCCCTGCTTACAAACTGGTTATGTAGACTTCACTTCGTATCCCTTACAAAATAGCAAACAAACAAGTTTATATTGCAACGCCGTGCTATCGAAACATTGCGCTGTTGCCGACTCGCCATACAAATGTTAACAGATGAATTTCATCGTTTTCATGCTTAACGTATTTTGTTTAAATTTACATGAAATTTATCATTTACAGTCGATTTCATCAAAGTATATGTATTTTGTTTCATTAAGGTCTTTATTAAAGTTTTTTTTATGACATGATGAACCTAGACAAAATACTATAATTATGTCTACATTTATACGTGGTTATACTTAAATTATTATCATTTTGTTTATTTTATAATAAATCAATCTATATATTCAGCTTCAACTACTTAGCTATATGTGTACCATGTAAATAAATCAACGCACTTTATTATTTTCGATTTTAACTAAATTTAAAGTGACTAGGAAATTCAATTCTTTGTATACTTTTTCGGATGGAAAAACCCACGAATATTTTTTTCCAACGCATAGTGTTGGTTGTAATGGTATTTAGCTTAATTTAATTATTTAAATTCACTATGTTTATATTTGTCGCATACTTTCGTAAATAACTAGATAGGTTTTCATGAAACTTTAACTAATGAACTTACTGAGTTCGTCAGATAAAACCTAATATACCTATTCTGGGACGATATGGTAGTTTCAGCATTTATAAGTTATAATAAATCCGAAATAAGCGTGCCTCTAATAAGATAATAATATATTTTCCTCTTTAATTAAATGAGTATTGCCTAAAAATGTTCTTTACCGGCTAATTTAACATAAAATAAATAACACCTTCAAGTAAACCTAGGGAGAAACATTTACATAAACATTGTAGAAGAGTATTTTGAAGCATAGCATTTGTTGTAGATAGCTTGCAAGTGGATTGCAAGCTGGTTGACTGTCGTTTCTATGCGCAGCCAAACTTTCAATTTTTCTGCACTAGCTGCCGCTGCATGATGTAATGCCATCTCGGCCGCGCTTTGCAACCGCGCTTGCATGCGACCTACATTCCCAAAGGAGTTGTGGTTTTCATATCGATGCAGATAAACGAAGCGGCAAAGTAACTTATGTAAATACACTACAACGAATAAGACTCACCTTCGAGCTTCATGCCCACATCAAGACATTTTTGGAATCGGCAGAAGGGACATCGTTTCCTCTGTGTTTTGTCAATGTGGCAGGC
>NW_013524912.1:795504-904903 GCF_000836215.1 Papilio polytes
GGTTGCGTCGTATACAAAGTGTGCCATTTTCACTATCTAGCAGACGACGCGGCCCCGGACGAAAGCAAAAGTGGTCGTCGGCGCGCGCGCAGCTATACTTTCTTCGCATGCGCAATCTTACGTCACACTTTCGCCGAGCGCGGTGACGTGAGCCAATGTAACTAACACAGGCTGATTCTGTTATCAGCCACAGTTCAATATACGGCACTTGGAAAACATTTATGCGGGCTTTTATATTAATTATTCATAAGACAACTTCAACTCGACTGTAAAGGGGTTCCCTCGCCGAAGCGCGGGAGCATGGATTACAATATGCGTGGGGCTTTGACCTAAACACAGGCGACAGGTCTTTAGTGTCCAGCATGAATGACAAAGTAAATATTCGGACAATTGTATCGTACCAACCCACAGACAAGACTATCATGAACATTTTCATAAAGCATGAACCTTTTTTCAAGATTTACAAAACAGATAAACACCCTTCCATAAAAATGGTTTTAATTACATTGGTAGGGTATACTGGTGCAGATAAAATTAAAAGAGTAAACTTAGTTGGCAGAATTTTTTTTTTCTTTATCTCCAACACTAACGTATCGGGTCCAGATATTCCGATATAGAAAGTACCGACCGGAAAGATAAGGTAGACAGTTTTTTAACCGTCCATTTCCTAATGTTGCGGTACCTTCCCCAAGACCAGAGCAGCCGCCGGAACTAGGGCCTATTTGAATTCTGCCTAAAATCTCAGTAAATTGATAACCCGGTAAGTTGTCTTATAAAAAAAAATGTTATTTAAAAATACAACGTCATTTTAAATAAAAAAAGTTAAAGTAACGCCAAGTTATTACGTAAAGTAATTTAGAATTTTATACCATGGCAACCAGTTTTCTGTGTTAAGAACACTTTTTTCAGGGCATTACAGGTTTAACCTTTCATGAATATTTTAACATTAAACTTTAAAGAGGTATAAATCGATTAAGATAATATGAGCTAACACTGAAGGATAAAAGGGTGGCAGGGTCGCGGTTAGGGGGTTGCGTGCAGGCGGCGAAGGGGATGGCTCCCTATTGGGGCAATTGAGCCAAGTGCACTGGGTCACTGGGTCAATGATGATAGCTTACAAGTAAGAATTTGGGCCAAGTTTGTAAAAGTTAAATAATAGTAACTCGTCTCAAATATAGTTTCATTTAATAATGAATAGAAATAAACAATGGTGGTTTGTAATTTATTGATGTATTCGAAGACTTCAGTCTACGAACAAAGCATAAAATTATTAAATGATTGATCCAAATACCTATTTACGAAAACTATAGCAAGTAAATATGTTTACGCCACCAAGAGCTTATCAAACTTGTTAACTCAAAATGATAAACCTAGGTTACGCCGAAACATGTATAAATTAGTAGTGAAAAAAGTCTCGATTGATTGTAACGGACATCCGTTACCAAGTAATCATACTAGTAAAACAATAATTAAAATGTTTCTTTTGACAAAGCTCTTTTACATTTTATACTAAGTTACCAATTCATGCAAATAATATGAAAGGTTCTGATGAGACCAAGAGAATTGATGTTGTTGGAAAACACACATATTATCTCAATGACGCAATACAAATGTGACTTAGGTGTCCGAAAATTTATTATTTTTCAAACTATTGTAAAAATTAATAGTTATGTTTTCATAATAATGATTGTTGGAAGATGATGTTTGAAATAATTCAACATTAGTAGAATATGGTAAGTCATTAACAATGGTCTGGACGAAAGCCAATACACCAGCACGTTTAATCGGCAAGAAGCATCAAGGACGTCATTTTCAATAGAATATGAACCTCCTATTTATGTTATACTAGTGAACCGCCCAGACTTTTCTCGGGTAGCACTAATTATCCATAGCCTGGTTGACCCAAAATAAAAACATCTCGACGTTACCGTTGCTCGTTTGCCGCTTCTCTTGTAATACGTTTGTAAATTTACGTAATTGATAACAAACATATTGTACGGTAATTAGAGTATAATTTGTGGAGGGAAAAACAGTAGATTTAAATTTAAATTTGATACCATCTATTGGAAAGCTAGTTGTATTTTAATTTAAGTATTAAACTTATCAATGTATTATTAATTTGTCCTCCAAATAACTCTATCATACGTCATCTCAGTCATCACTCCCTTTTTGATCATGTCAACTTTCACGCAATCCATCCATCTCTTTCTAGGTCTACCTCTACCGATGTACCTCCACACTCATAACTAACGTCCTCCTTGTAACATGCGATTCATCCCTCCTCATAACATGCCCATACCATGCTAACCTAATAGTCTAGGACATATTACATTAACACAAAGCACATGAAATCTTGGGTACTATACTTTGTCCAGTTGACGTTGAGGAAAACGACCTTAATCCTCAAAGAATTCTCTCTTTTCTATCTACAAAAGCTTTACAATTCCTATTACCAGGGTAACGTTATCTGCACGCGCTACTTTTATGGAACTTGTTACCTATTGTGAAAATTCCAACGAGAAAAAAAAGAATCGCATGACTAATAGTCAGTGAGTTAATAGTTCAAAACACACTATTTGTAATATCTTACAACTTATCCTATCCAGAGAGAATAACCTAATAACTACTGGAGTAATTTAACATGTTTGCTTCGGAAACTGCTTGAAAGCACTAACGAACCAAGTTTCCAACTTAAGTTATGATATCCCACGTTTCACGTTTCCATATGTTTGCTAATGGACGTACGGAAACTCGTGCAATTAAGTAAACGTGCCCTACATGATCATTAACTATGCATATCTTCTATCTATATATATTAAAATTGGAGCGTCTGTTTGTAATATCAATAGAAAAATTCCAGATTTCGGGAAGATGATGTATTTGTGTTGCTGATAACGCACATCCATTTAATAAATCTTTGTCCGTCTGTCTGTCCCCAAGCCGCGTTTGTTTCGAGTAATCTCCAAAACGGCTAGCCCGATTTCGACTGGACTTTCACTGGAGGGTAGCTGACATGGATAGGCACATAGGCTACTTTTTTAAATTCCGCACTGTCAAAATGACATAACAGGTGGTCTAAATTTGCGCTAACGGAGTTTGCGGACGACAGCTCGTTTAAAATAACATTCCATAATCATAAGCGATTTTCTTTTCTATATTCTGCAATATGCGTAAAAATAGAAATCTTGAGAAAGTGCGAAAAGCATCTGAAAATGCAGATGGGGAATTCAATTGACAGCGTTCACTTCGCTTTTTGCGAATTATGGTGACAGCTTGTGCTTTGCTTGTGTCTGTGAGTCCTTACCGAGAATCGTCTGTTACATCTAAACCGAAATGGATGCGTTTTTCATTGTGATTATATTAAGATTTAGCGTCTATTTATTAAGACATTTACTGAAATTAAATATTGGAGATTTTGATTTAACATAAATTAATCTTAGATTTGTTAGCCCACGGTATAATAGGGTTCCAAAACGCATAGTAAGTTGTGTCAGTACCCAGAGTTTTTATTTAACACCGACGAAAACTACATTAGAGATTCCTTGAGGCTACTTCATAGTAGATTAAAATAAATCTGAATAAAGATACATTTGGGTGGCCAACACGTAACAGGCAGGGTTTCAATAACGTCCAACATCTACGCTAACGTGCGATCGATAACTTTGAAAACGTTACACTTTAAGGCTTCCCATACAATATTAATGAAATCAGGTCGTAACAGTAATCAACTTTTAATTGGAAGCTAAGTTTAAACATTTTAAAACGAAAGGATACCTGTAATTGCATTGGTGGAGAAGGTTACACTGTGGGTTGCCATGGCGTTACTTTTATTATACTTTTCAAACTAGATTAGTTGACTGAAAGGATGGTTAGACAAATTTACTTGTGACATAATAAAAAGAACTATAGTTATATACATTAATATAGTAACTCTTTATATACATACTGGCTTGTGTCCGAGACTCCGTCCGCGTGGAATTAAAAAAAGTAAGTAACCTAAGTGTTCTTCCATAATATGCACTACTTCTATGTCAAATGTTATCTTGTTCCGTTCAGTTGTTTAGGCTACAAACTGTAACAAACATCCATCTATCCATCTAAATTTTTGCATTTATAAAATCGGATTATACTCTATTATTTCGACAAAAAAAAAAAACTAACCCAGTTAACAGGGCGTCAACATAGACAAAGCAAAGAGATGGATAGAATAATCAAGTAGCGATTTCACAATTCTATAGCTACCTTTGACTATAGAGAAAAGGACAAGGCAATGAAAAACAGATAGCTGCAGTTGTACTACATGAATTTTGCCATTTATCGCGGATGGACAAGGTGTAAATGACAATCACACATTTGCATATCATGTTGACTCTTCGTAAAATTGAAACGAATACATACTCAAAAACATACAGCTGCAGAAAGCGCACACTGTCGAGAAGTTTAGATCGTAATAGCTTTTTCCAGCGACTTAGTTCGCGCGGAATTAAAAAAATGTCAGTATTATAATATTAGTAAGATTGCTAAGCTTTAGTCCGCGCCTTTGTCTTCGCAGAAATAAAAATAATAGTAATAAGTCACCAATATGCTCTTTTAGCCTGTTTTCTAAATCTCTGCTAATTTCCAGATTGAAATGAATTAAAATAGTATTAAAATGAATATGAAGGAACACAAAATATTATTATTACTACATGATTCATCGTTTGATTTGAAACATTTTCCATTTCCCGCGCACGCGCTTACCAGGTCCTGTCACTTAAAAGTCAATGATAGTTACATAGAAACAGTCGACCTGATTCTGATTTGCCGATTTCACTCGATCACAAAATACGTTTCTTAACCGATAAATAATGGACATCGTTGATTCATGTAAGGAAAACGAGGTCTCTTTCAGTAAGTATTTACATACTGAATCTAAAATTTATAAGAACAGCTAACATTATTTATGTTTTTTTTTAAAGAAAATGTATTAATAGATACCTGGACATTGTTGTTTTCAGTCTGATAAAATGCTATTTCATTTAAACTAGCATTTTCTTTGAACAATTACGCTAATTAGTTGCCGTCTGGCATTGAAGTCGAAGGGGGCGTTGAAAAAGGTAAATGGATAAAAGAGTAATTATAAAGTATTTCTTCTAAATGACGCTGAAACACGACGCAAAAGGCATCAACATTTTATTGGAAAAATAATTTAACTTAGTAACATTTAATGAATAAGATTAAATAGTACGGTATAGAAAATTCATTTTTACACGAAACGTGCGCCTGTTTCTTTTGCAGTGAAAAAATATTTCTGATTTCAAGTTATAAGAACGACAAAAAGAAAAATGTAACGTTTTTGCAAATTATGCGCACAAAAGTCATACGTAATTGCCTCTACTTAAAATTTAATTGGTACAAACACTGTTGGGGTAGTTGTCAATTATGCATCAAATTGTTATCATGGACAAACAAGCATTGGTAGCATCATGTAGTCTTAACTAGCAGCTGTTAAAATAACATTCACGACGCCCCTAGCACACTATCGAAAATACAAAGCGGAGTCATAATAAAACAAAATAATAGAGTCCGCTAATTGAGATCTACCAGAAGTCAATAGCAGTTCTTTAGAGCAGTTAAAGTCTAAACGTCATATGTTGCCATTGCTCATATCATTGTTATGGTCTATTACAACTTCTGTGACACTTGCATAAAAATGTACGATCATCCCTCTCATTCTCTTTCGAAAAACAAAGACAGCAATACAGGTCATGAGATTGTTTCATTCACACAATCAACTGTTTCGCTCCGCTTTCGTTTAACAGTGTGCTAGGGGCGCTGATGTCTTGGATTTTTTTCAACGTTTTGAGCTTTGGTCGAATGATTGTTGCAATTTAAGTTCATCAATTGGCAGACTTCTCTTCAATGTACTTAGGGATAAACAATCATATGACTATTACGATTACATTTTGTAGTATTCACAATAAAGTATAGACGAAAACATCGTAAGCAACTCGCGAACACATTCAAATATATGCGAGAAGTCAACCAATCCGCATTAGGCCAGCATGATTGACTATTATTGGCCTACGATTACTATCATCAGCAGTTATACTATGTTCCCGTCTAGGGTTTTAGAGCCTGACCTAAGATAGGGGTGACTAGGCCTTAGTCAACCACGCTGGCGTAGTGCGGGCTAGTTGAGTTCCTTCGCCGATATGTGCAGGTTTCATCACGATGTTTTCCTTCGCGGTAAGAATATCGGGTAAATTATGTATATTTGAAATTCGAAAATCACATTGGGACATGGCGAGATTCGAACCAAGGATCTGTAAATTACACGTCAAGTACTCAAACCACTGAGTCAACAACGCACTCGATTACTATAGACTGCAAATTTTTCACGTTACAAAATTCGCTACCTAAGTCAGTAATCCTATACTAGTCAATATTAGAATTAGAAATAAGAAAAGCTTACGTATAAAACCACGAACAGCAATATTTTTATATTATGTAAATTTTTTACAACTATACGAAAGTATTTACAATGGAAATGATATTATTTTATTTAAATTTGGTTCTAACGAACGTTCATGTCTACATTGTGAACAATCTAATACGGGTGTTAGCAATAGAGGCGGATATACCGGCATATGATGTCATGCTATCAGTTTATACGAATAAGGCATGATCTCTTTGAAGCAATCATCTTACACGGTCATGTATCTATTCATACGAAAGTAAACTTCTTTGCATCTGAGATATCAATATGATTTTATAAAGCAGTAATTCAAGTTAGTTTCACACGAGGGCAGAGCAATGACAGTGTACTATAAAAGAAATCAACGTTTAGTTTCAAATCAGGACACTTTAGACTAAGAGTAACTTTACTATTCTGCTGATTCACTGGTTTGCCCTCGTGTAAAAACGGCATCACGGTAAAAGTGCAGTGTTTCGGTGACAAGGGGCGCGGGCGGCAACTCGAGGCCAACAGTGTCGCACACGGAACAACTGTCTCTTTAACCACTTCATACTTTTTTATTTTATTTGCAATCTTTTCCAAGTCAACTGTTCACTCAACAAGGTATCATTACTTAAAACTCGATATAGATCTATATAAATTTAACGATATGACGAAATAAATATAGTGAATTACTTACCGATAGCTGAATTACAAAAAGCACTTCAGGCAGCGAGTTCGTTTGGCTCCTCGTATACTTTAATCAAAGCCTGAAAATCCGTCAGATTCTTAGCTTATTATTTAGGGTAACGGATATTGGTGCTTTGTTTTATATATTTGCTTATAAAAATTGAACAACAGTTACTGAAGTGTTTTCGTGATGAAATGACAACTAATAATCATATCGAACAAAGAACGAACTACATTTTTATATTCTATCTAAATCTAAATAAATGTTTATACATTATATTAACTCCTCATAAATATTTTAACTTCTTGACCCACAAAGAGATGGTTAAATTATTCAGGAGAGAAATCAAATAGATGGGACTGACCTCAAAGTGTTGATTGTTCGATAAATTTCATTTAAATGAATACACCGATTTGGAAACTAAAAAAAAGAAACAAAGAAAAAACAAAGTCCTTTGTCTCTGCCTGTGTTGCAATCAAGTTGTCAAATATCCTTGAATAATTTGGAAATTGACTTACAAAATAAGTGTTGCGGTGAGACGAAAATTTAAATTTCGACAAGTGATACTTTGAATCGATTAACAAAAATATTTCTTATTTTCCGTAGCTTTTAAATCCATGAGAATCGGTATTGTGCAAGAATCGCTTACATTTTAAATCAGCTACTTCGACAACAAAAGTGTCAATCACAGAGCTCTTTAACAGTTGACCGCAATCACCGATAGGCAGGCATGAACATAAATCCATAGTTTGTGATACGCAAAACTTGTATAGCATTGAGCATAATTAGACAGCATTTTCAACAACGCTTGCGTCAATAAACTATTTTGCATGATAGGGATGGGCAAAGGCAGTTGGTTTTCCTGATTAATAACAACCAAAATTGTCACTCCGAAACCGCCCGACTTACATTTAGATGTACTAGTTAAGGAGGTAACGCAACATTTACTAAATATTTTGTACTGAACAAGTTTTCATTTACTTGAAAGGTTACTTTTTAAATTTGCAATTTATTTATTTCTGGGATACCTGACAACCCTGTAAGACACTTCAACAACCTCCTGTAAATATCGAATTATGTATTGAGATAGGTCCTCGATTTCTTATACGGTTTACGAAATCGTTCTTCAACAGTTTCTGAATAATTCACACAAACAAAAAGATTTAAATATATTCTGTACTTAATACATTTATGGTTTACTGATGCTATGTTTTCTGGAGGTTGGATGTCGAAATCTTGGTTTGTTATTCCCAATCGCTACGTGTAAGTATAACATGTACATGATTTTTTTTAAGTTGGACCAACTACCTGAAGAGCCAAATCAAACGCATGGCACTATAATAATACGCGTTATTGGCCCTAAGAGTTTAAAAAATGCGACGCTAACAAGTGTAATTAATGTAAGAAAAGTTGCGAAATTCCAAAACATATTTATATCGTTAGAAAATAACTTTAAAAGACCACGATTTAAACGTATATAATAAATATCCGGAGGCCTAATTTTAATCCCTTTCCCTTTCCACCCTTTTCTCAAGAAGAAAGGCTGGGAAAGAAAAGTGGATTTGACGGTGGAGGAGACGCATAGGAAGGGTAAATCCATCAATTAAGGGTTGGCAACGCATCTGCAATTGCGGATGTTTATGTGCAGCGGTCGCTTTCCATTTCGGTGGATTTAGGTGGTAGCTTGCTTGTTTGCCACCTTATATTATAAAAAAAGTATATGTAAGCTCATTGGTAAAGTAAAAGTATTCATATTCTAATTATTTTACATCGCTTATATCCAGAGAATATTCCAAGAGTTGTTAATTAATTAACTCGCTCAACATCGGCTCATTAAGCCCTCAAGGCTTATTGAGACGTTTGGATTATATTATTACATAAACAAGAAAATTCTTTTACTAAAATTCTATTTTAAACGATCTTTTTTTCTATTTATCATAGATTGTAAAGAATCTATATCCATTATTATGTCAAGGTACATAAGTACAAGGTAATATTAAAGAATACACAATATACCTTAAAAATTAAACATTAAACAGGGTGACGTAAATGTTACATATCTGAAGAGATCCTATAATGGAAGTAAAGCTTTTCTCGGACGGGTCGAAATAAACATGGCTCCTATCGTCATAGGTATCTGACTAATATTATAAATGCGAAAGTTTAGATGTATGGATGGATAGCTGTTTGTTAGACTTTGTAGCCTAAACGGCTGAACGTATCTCGTTGAAATGTTGCATAGATGTAGATGGTAGTCTGGAAAAACACATAGGCTACTAACTTTTGTTTTTTTTTTAATTCCACGCGGACGGAGTCGCGGGCGAAAGTTAGTCTATTATAAAACATGCGTATTTCGTTTCTTTTTCTTATTTTATTTATTTATTTTATATTTCCTTTCTAATAGGCAACAATATAAGAGTAAGGTGAGAGACATCGTTCTTTTTGGTAGTCGCGACCTTTTCCGACAACTAAGCCCCAGCCCGGTTTTTTAGCCTTAATGATTAAATGCGACTCTAGTAATCAATGAGATACGTCATTAAATTGTTCATTGAACTGAACGACTATGTGATTAAATCGACAAGCATAGCTTTACGTTTTACAGGAAATTAAAAAAACAGACTTCGAATTTGCCTTGTCATTGCTGCGTGCTAGAATGAACGCGAATATGAAGGCACTTTTTTTATAAAATTAAAAAGTATTGATTTCACTGTTTATTTTATAGTATTTGAGATTAGCACTTGCTAACTATTAGCCAAACTGTCATCGCTAATATTAAAGAATGTGGTGGTGGAATTAAAACATTATGCTAGCTTTCGCCCGTGACTCTGTCTGCGTGGAATTACAAAAAAAAAACAAAAGTAAGTACCTTATGTGTTCTTCCAGTATATCCTCTACATCCAAACCAAATTTCATAGAAATCAGCCATTTAGGCTACAAACTCTAACAAACATCCATTCATCTAAATTTTCGCATTTATAACATTAGTAGAGTATTATTCTAGGGCATACAAATCAATTCGATTCTTATTTGTTTTTTTTTTTCTAATATTTAAAAACATTTTCTCATTTTGCCGTAACAGATATACAAGTAAAGCGTACATGTATATACATTTTTTAACGTAGAAAGTGTAATACTTTATCAGTTTATCGGTTACGTGCACAGTGTAATAAACAAATGTATCTGTCAAAAGAGCAAAGTCTAAAGTAGATCAAGTAGGTGGTGCACCGAGCAATTACACAATCACCTCAATTTGTCTGCCAGTTAAAAGCAAATGCAATTAATTTATATATGTAATACTGGGTTACCTCTATATTAATGCAAACATTCTTTAATAAAAAAAAAAAACTAAAACAAAAGGTCTTGTATATAGTAAAAGATTTAGAAATAAAACTATTTATGACGGAAACATGTTTAATGATAAAATATGTACCGAAAAAGACTAGAAAAAAGTAATGACGTCGACAATGTGTTCTACTTTTAAATAATTTAATTTCTTCTTCTTTTCTAATGGCTTGACTCTAAAAACGTGTAAAAACTCCTTGAACAGGTCTGTACATTTATAAACTGTCCAAGAAATATACCAGGATTTATTATTACTGTAATAATATACCTTAAAACAGTAAAGAGGAGATAGAAAACAGTTTGAATTAAACAATTGATAAAAACTCGTTAAAACCAATGAGATTTTGATACGAATTTGATTTTTTTCACGCCATAATTAAAAGTGAAAAGGAACCTAAACAAAATACCTACATTACCCACATAGGTACAGTTACATTCTTTTGCTGTATTCCAGTTACAGAAGTATCATCCGCACCTTCTTACAGATAACCAACCAGTTACTTTACCCAAAAGTATTATAATTATACGGTTTTGAATTTTAATCGTTTATCGACATTTCAAAAATTCAAGGCATAAATATTTATTGTCGCTTTTAATGTAAAATACCACAAATGAACGCGACTGTACAAGCGCAGCGAACGCTACCCCCTAGGGGCGGCGATTCAAAGAAATGAGTTAAGGCGAAGGCCGACAATTTACCGGTTCCAAGCAGCATGTTCCATATAAAGTTACGTTTTATACTCGAGACCATGTTGACAAGTCAACAAATCGATTGCTTTTGATTATGATTAACTTTGCCTAGCCTTCGTTATTGGTAAACAATTTTACTTCATTGGAAAATAACAGCAATTTTATTTCTCATCATATAACTCCGTATCGAAGTTGTTGAAAAAAGGTTATACAGACATTTCTTATTCGAACCTAAAGTTTGTGGGAATTATAGTTTTTTTAAGAAAACTACATTTTCATTGGGGAATCCATCGTGCACTTAAATAATTACTAATGTCAAAATAAGACGTATACGTTTAGTGTGAATAGTATTTCTCACGTACATGTAAATATAAGGAGGGCCTTGGCCTGGTTACCACGATTTTAGCGCTATTACAAAATATTGCGCGATGCGGCTCTGGCGCACGAGCTCTTACAAACTTAGAATATATAGATCTATTCTAAAGCTTAACATGTACATATGTCGCATATTATTAGCCTCATCGGGATAGATATAGCGCTCTTTAACAACAAAGTTTTGACATAATCAAAAATATAAGACGTATGTAAGTGTAAAGAAATAAGATAGTACATTGTACATTCCTTTGATCGATGAATGCTTTTCACGATTAACAAATCAAAATAAAATTTTATTTCGGCGTCACATTTAGTGTAATTCGTTGGAGTCTTATCAAATTATAGATTTTTTCTAATAAGATTGTCAACAAGGAACACTCAATACCTACCACGCAGTAAAAGACAAGTTACAAATAAATATATTCATTAAAAAAAGAAGCAGTATTATCGTTTTTTTTTTAATTGAAATATTTAATTTCAAAATAGATATAGGCAGTGTCACCATTTTTGGCGGCTCAAGGTCACTGCGCGTTGCGCAGTTCGCCTCCCCTCGATACAACTAAAATTGTGTTCTGCGCACTCGTGCAACGTTCTGAGCCGCCAAGATATTTGGAAAAAAAATACCTCATTGTTACGACATAATTTAGTCATCAACCCTTATTAAATCTGTTTCTTCAGATTCGGTACTATTTCGCTGGATTTTCATACAAATTGCTAGTTTTGGTTTATTCTACTTTCATTGCCACAGTTACAGTAATATTTTGATGTTATTGTACCATTGTGTTATATAAGTTATTGGTCCATTATAGTTAAATTTTTCTAAAGCTAAATCTTTCTAGAAGTTTCTACGTTGTAGAAGAATCAATACGTACCGGCCAGACATTACATACGGACAGACGTACGAGCATACGGCACATGCAGAAGCGGCACAAGGTTGCTACTAGAAACTGCGCACACCGCCGCATGCTAAGGAAACAACGGAAAGCAGCCATTTGACTGAAAGCATAAGTTTTTTCGTCTAATAAAATTTAATAAGCGTTTTAGCTACAATTTAAACATTTTCGGAAACTGCCATTTTCTAACATAATCTCCACCTTAATTTTCAAACTTGAGTCAGAATGTAGCATTACACACGATGTTTTATTTTTAAATCCTAGGCATGTTTCTGTATGGTGTTCTAATTCACAATTTTAAACAAGCTTTTAGTTAGTATCTATAGATAAGATGTGTACAATAGAGACGAGAACTGATTAAACCAATTACTGGACATGAAATAATATTTGTAAAAAAAAATTGCAAAGAAATATTTTAGTGTTGGTAGTTTGCACAACGCGGCAAGGTCAAACCGCACTGTTGAGCAATCTACATCAGCCCCAAAAACTGTTGATAATCTAAAACGTAATGTAAATTATTTTTAATTAAGGAATATAATGTGTAATATTTTTTTTTTGTTCATTGTGCAGCGCGACCCGGTCTCGTTACCTTGTAACAGTATTGCAATGCTGAAGGAAATGTGTTGGGTAAAACACAAATTGAATTACATTACATACTCAATAGTTTTTATTTTATTTTTCCTAATCATTGTATCCGTTGTGTTATCATTTTAACTAAATCATTTTGTAAGCAATCGTTACTAAAGCTCTAAATCTAATCTATACAATTTGGTAAGAAAAATAACTAATACATGTGACATAGTTTTCAGAAATAAACGATATGAAAATCGATGAAGCAATCCAAAATCCTTTGTTGTCGAATTTAGAAATCTATATGTTTTATTGAAGGAAATCACCTCGTTTTCTGACGTGATGTATTGACAGAATCGGGCATTAAAGAAACATTTTGCGAATAGAGTACATATCATCAATCCTATTTCAGCGTCGTGTGATTTCTTAACTGTTTGTGTAAACGATGCCTACGAAACATAAACAATGCGGGGATTGACTTATATTTTAAAATTCCGCTTGCGAAACAACACGATCACTAATGTATTCGTTAAATTTTCAGTGATTTTCAACAGAGCGAAGATAATTCTTCACCGTCGATTAATACGACGTCTCCGTGAAACACACTCATTGGTAAGCGTATTGCAACATGCGTGAGCGCTGTCCCACTTACCAAGATAAATTGAAATTCAATTTCGCCAAAGGGCAATACTCGTACAACCACACTGAATACTAAGTGTTAAGATGGAAACTTAAAAAGATATAAGACACAATAACGTATACAAAGGTGAAACATTAACAATAACTCGCATTCTTTCCACTAACGTAGACAGCAACAGCAGTTAAATAAATATGTAAATATATTGCTATTCGAATTACACTAAACTTGTCGTGGCGCTTCTTGTTGAATGTGCTGATTTCGAATTTAAATTAAGATGATGATTTATTTTATTTATAATAATAATTCGACGTTTAGTTACAGTAAGGAAAATTAACACCAAATTATGTCATCCGTTTAATAATTCATTAGAACACTGTGATACTTAAAATACAATGTAATAATTTCACCACAAAACATCCATTGATGTTGTTAATCAATATGAAATAACGCAATAGGAAACTATATTTTAAGTCTTACCCTTATAACATTTTAATGAAAAATGAATAGTAGATTGCATGAAGATTGTTATTGCATTCATCAAACTTTAAACAAGGTTGGGCGGAGCTCCGAGCACCTTAACCTTGGCGCCACTCACGATCGAGCCATACCAAACATTATAATTCTGGATCTATGTAATAATTTGCCGTTTTTATACAAAGGGAGTGGAGATTGATTCAAGCAATCGTGTTATTGACATCAGTACATTTGATTTATTCTCGGCAATTTTATTTAATACAAAAACATGTCAAAAACAAAAATATGGATTCTACGAGTATTTCTCTCTTGCAGTTGTGTATTTTCTATAGAAACAACATACTTCTACTGTTTGTTGGTGCTTTATTGACTCTACGACCAAATCCTTTTCCTGCAACTTACTTTTTGAAAAGGGGGTAATGCAAAAATGTATTGTCGTAATTTTCTAAGAGAAATTAAGCAGTATTAACTGCTGCTAGTATTTCGGAGCATTATGGTGACAGACTGATTCGTTTTTCATATATTCATTCGTATCTCGACGCCAACTCAGCCATTGCACAATTGACGCAACCTTCAATTCGTAAAAGAAACGCACGTCGCGCTCGGCCCACGCCGATCGCCATATTGGAAACGAGAGTCTACGTTTCGCACCATTTTCGTATAACATGATTTAACTGTTATATCAGGTCTCGTACCCAAATGTAGCGAAGGAACTATTTTAAAACAGCTGCCGAATTATTCTACTTATTTCTTTCCCCAGTTAAAAAAAAAATTGGGCGAATACAAAAATTTCGATTTCATTTAACTCAAACTTACCTTCAACTCATTGTCATAACAGTTATTTTTAAAAATAATTATTTAATTACACTTTTTTATAAACGGTAAAGTTTCAATTATCGGACGGCAATCGGCTAACTTATTGTTTACTGGAATTTGTCTTTGTCAGCGACTTCATTCGTGAAATTGAAAAACAATTATAATAAACATCCTTCCAAACAATGATCTATATGTACCTATGCCAAATTTTATCAAAAATCTATTTTTTTTTCTTTCCTACAACCTCCTTCTGACAATAAGAATCACAACAAAAACAGAACGCAATTGGTCCATCCGTTCACGCGTTATGACGTGACCAAGGGAATTAGGGTTTCATTTTTATATACCTATACAGATACAAGCAGTGATGCATCGTGGGAAAAATATTCTAATCAATATTTTTCGGTTCTTGAAGTTTTATCTAAATTTGCTCCTTGTTTTCTCGAAGAAACTAAGAATATCTGTGGAAATTATTTATTACTAGTATAATGTATCTGTTAGAGAATTCGTGTCAAACCTACGCCACATCTTTATTACTTGTAATTAATGTTGAGATATTTATTATTATAGGCATACAATAAGGTACCTATTGAGTGACATAACAATGGATTCCTAGACTTCTTAATAAGAAGTCTAGGAATCCACTGTATTTTTCAGAAATGAAGAACTTAGTTTTTTTTATCACATAAGGTGGCAAACGAGCAACCGGCCACCTGAATCCGCCAAAATGGCGTATACACCGCTGCCTACAGACATCCGCAATTGCAGATGCGTTGCCTATAATAATAGAGGAGAAGAAGCACATAAAGAGGATATTTCCCCTTCCTTTGCATCTCCTCCACCGTCAAATCAACTTCCTTTTCCCATCATCTTCTTATAAGAAAAGGGTGGTAAAGAGAAAAGGACTTAAATTAGGCCTCCGGCACCACACTCATTAGACGAAACACGGAACTGCTTCCATTTCACGCCTGTCAAATATTGGTTTTTCCTCAAATATTGGGTTGAAGAATAAACATTGTTATATTTTTTTAATTCTAAACAATAAAGGCATGTCAAAGTTGTATAAAAATGTTTAAAAGCTTGTTTCTCCAAAAACCTATCATACGAAATCTTACATTCGTATGTCGTTTAATTAACTCTTAATCTCGAGATTGACGTTGCTCGCCATTATTATAAAAATGTTAAAGCAAACGAATTAAATCAATAAAAATCTTTATAACATAAAAAGAGCTTGTTTACGCTTTTTTAAAAAAAGTAATAGCCTCATTTATGGAAATGAAATGTTTTTAAGAAGAGTTGTTGGAGAGACAATTCAATATGAAGGCAAGGAATAAAAATAGCTTATAATTCACAATAGAATTAATAACTGAAGAAATAAACTGGCTTTGTTAACATAAGAAAACTAACTTATTAAAACTTTCGTGAGACATTATACTATATAAATTATAACACGGCTAAACTCACGTGATAACACCGAATGTTATCACGTGAGTTTAGCCGTGTTATAATTTGTATAAGAAAACTACTTATGACCAAAATTTAATGAAAGTGATAAATAAATATTACATTTACATAAATGCGAAAGTTTAGAGGGATGGATCGATGGATGTTTGTTAGAGTTTGTAGGCTAAACGGATAAATGTAGAGGATAGTCTGGAAGAACACATAGCGAAAGCTAGTTCAGTTATATTTTGGGAAGACACAGTTTGTCACAATACGATATTAGATAACAGTCCTGTTCAGAATCTACGAGAATCATTCGCATTCGTGCTCACGTTCAAATGAATAATTAATATGAGCACGCTTTAGATAGACCTGAGTACTTATCATACGACTCGGGAACGCGTTATTCTTTCAATTGGTTCGGTATTATTTTTTCGATGTTAAATTCTAACCAGCACTAACAAGGGCTTGATATACTACCATCGCATTAGTTGGTGTTAATTTATTGTTTAACGCTTTTTTCTGTTACTACTAAGGTAAATACCTAATTTAGTTTGAATTTTCTTGCACTTTTCTTACTTACGATACGTAATTTAAACAAAAAACATAATATTTTCTTCTTCGATACCAACCCTAAATTTATCTGAGGCTCGCGCGTCATGGGACAATAAAGGTCATTTTCTTTAGCGACACTAAACTGTCAATTGAATGGCGACAATCGTGACTGCTTAAACTTCTTTATTTATTTCGATGTACCAGGGACTTGGCCATCAGCGGCGATTGCAATGTACCTACTGTCTACTGACGTGTCCTTCTGGAATACCAATTGCGGTTAATAAGAGCAGTTTAACGTTGTATTCCCTAATATATGTACACGTGTAAAAGAAAATTACCAACAATTAAAAAATAGCTTTCGCCCTCGACTTCGCCTGGATAAAGTTAAAACAAAACATTATTAATAACGATTCCACAGAAACCGTACAATTTTAACGGATATTGTAGTAAATGTTATTTCGGATTGTATTCTACCTGTGCCAAATTTAATCCAAATCCGCTTAAGCAATTTGGTGTTGCCTAGTAACAATCGTCCATTGCAAAATATTCGCGTTTATAATAAGGAAGATTATACATTACTTTTAACTAGCTTTCGCCCGCGGCTATATCCGCGTGGAATTAAATAAAACAAAACCGAATAGCCCATGTGATCTTCTAGACTACATCTATACCAAATTTAATCGAAATCCGTTCAGCCGTTTATGCTACAAACTTTAACAAACATCCATCCATCTAAACTTTTCTCATTTATAATATTAATTAAGTTTGAAGTATGGTTAAGAAAGATCGATTATGAATAATCCATTGCCAGATTTTAAAAGTATGTTGTATACATATGGACAAATAGTTAGGTACTATATCTTAACTCTGTCTAATGAATTATCTGCTATTTTTGTAAGCTTAATTCTGATAATCTGTCTGCAACATTTAAATAAATACATTCAATGTAATTACATTGTTGTCGTAATCCAAATACAGTTAACTGAACAGCACGTACTAGGTCAGTCCTATTTACAATGGATTCCATAGTTCTACCGATACACAGAGCGTAGTCCTGATTGATTTACATTACATTACAAATGGGAAGCATATTCTTACTTTCTTTAGTTTAACCAGACAATGAGAACTTCAAAAAAATCACGCCTAAAAATGTACTAAAAGATCTGTGTTCATCATAAATCTGACACAAACATTACTCAATATAGTAATAAAATAATCATTACATTATAAAAAAATGGTTTACTCTATGATATCGATAATTCAATTGATAAATAAATTTTTGTTCTGGCGATGTCGATGTAATTTTTTTCTCTAGTACTTAACAACAAGACTTTCTGACTGTTTTAGTTAATAACCTTAAACAACAAACAGTTTGCGACTCATTTAAAATGCGATCACAAATTGTAAATTCGATCGATACACAATTTGGCTGATCTTACGCTTTGCCTAAGTAAATTATAAACGTGCGCCTTACACGATTTATCTTATGCAAATAGATATATGTCCGTGGGCATACAATGTTGTTCAGTTATCGTCATGATGCAATAATTTGTAGTCGACGTTCATTTCTAATCTCCATATAGAATTAGCACAGTTATCGTCCTATCAATTGCCCTTTTGACGGCCAACCTAATTTTAGTTCTCGACTTTTATTATTACATGAACTTGCTTACCAATTGATTGTATTTACCGTAGACTAAAGTACAGTTGGAATTTTTGTTACAATGAGATTGACGAGACAATTTACATGTCACACCAAAAAAAAAATATTTTTGATAAATATAAACACACGACAGATGAAACATATTGAATAATACTAATTAATAATTGTTTACCTTTATGAAATCGACTGTGCGATAGATATGACCTAGTTTCAATAATCGGATGACATTGATGTATATGCAACTTTGTGACATGCACACACGACATTACGAGTATAGTAAAACCGAGATTATGTGATTTAGGGCCTATCCCAATTGTAGATTGTCTAATAACAACACAACGAGTAAAATCATTATCATCATCAGTAACAGCATTAGGTCGTCCACTGCTGGACGTAGGTCTCCACCATCGATTGCCAGTATCTAATGCACTCCCGCAAAAAATATGTGATGGAAATATCGGAATTTGTTTCCATATCTGACAGAGACGTCAGTTTTACGCTACCTGAGCTTCTATCAGCAGTGGGTCTGTCCTCAATATTATAGAAGAATGTGGTATATATTGTCGACATTTTTTAAAAATAATAAACAACGTCATAGCGGACAGTTTCTAACAAAACTTTAACCGTACCTGACGTCAGCAGAACCTGTACCACTGTACGACTTTATAAAACTTTCTAATCATACTAATATAAATGCGAAAGTTTAGATGGATGGATAGATGTTTCTTAGAGTTTGTAGCCTAAACGGCTGAACGAATTTGAATGAAATTTGGCATAGATGTAGAACATAGTCTGGAAGAACACATAGGCTACTTAGGTTTGATTGTTTTCAATTCCACGCGAACGGAGTCGCAGTCGAAAGCTATTAAATTATGTCAAAATGGTGGTTATAATCATTAGATTAATTTCCCGTATTTTTCGATAACCAGATTTACTAACCAGTGACGTATGTATCACGTTATGATGACTAGTAACAATTGCTTGCTACTTTATTCCATTTATTTGTGATTACATATAAATTCTTATTATATTATACAAAATGCACATTTTGCAAAATAATATCTATGACAAGTTATGCAAATTGGGCATAAAAATGGGTTTTCATTTATATTTCACTCATTACTTATGAGTTTTGAACTTAAGATAAACCGATGCTTTGGTGATCTAATCTAACTAATATTATAAATGCGAAAGTTTAGATGTATGGATGGATGTTTGTTAGTTTGTAGTCTAAACGACTGAACGGATCTAAATTAAATTTGGCATAGACATAGAGGGTAGTGTGGAAGAACACATAGACTACTTTGTTTTGATTCTTTTAGTTCCACGCGACAGGAGTCGCGGGCGAAAGCTAGTGAAAAATAATTAATAAAGTAAGTTTAGATTGATGGCGTAAATAGAGTACCACCTTACAGAAAATTAGTTCATTTTATTTCGATTAATTGTGTCCGATTTTAAAGATATTGTATTTGATAAGCGCTAAAATATCCAATGAGGTAAATTAAAATCTATGCCAAATCCGATCTGGAACAAACTCAGTTGTTTCTATTTCCAAATCGGAACACTAATGGAAATAGCAAAATCTGATTCTTCTGATCTAAGACAGTTTAAAAGCATTAAAAGTGAATAATAATGAAGGGTTTAAATGTTACATTTTCATTAGAATTAATAAACGTGGGGTTATACGGACCGAAACAAATGAATAACACATTTCATCCCAATTTACATTACATATAGAAATAAAAAAAAATGTGGCGGTGTTTCGGCAGTGTAAAACAACGGCAACTCCGTCGGTGTATTTTAGAGTTTTAAAAATAATACAGTCTAAAAGTGATATTTGCAGTTGACCCAATTTTTATAGAAGCGACGACACGTAACAAATTCTGTAACGATGGCTCGACTGAGTGACTACTGAAAAGTTTCATACAATTAAAAAAAACGATGATTTAATAGACGTCAAAAAGGTGGATACTAACATTTAAAATCATTGAAAGTTTTGTATATCGATGTGATCTTAGGGTAGGCTCTAAGACCCTCAGTGGGAGTATCTTAGAATCCTTATAAAACATATATTTTGTAAGTTATTGTTAATTTGTACTGGATTTGCTTTAGCATTGTTATTCCTTGGGACTCTGCAAGATAGTATAGTGCCATAGGATGACATACTGCTCTATTGGTCGATTTAAAAAAATTACATTTCCTTTTATAAAAACAATATTTGAATAAAATATATTAGGAAAAGATGGGGGTGCCCAGTCGTTCAAAAATATCCTATTAATTTAAAAAAAAAGACGGTGTAAAGAAAAATTAATAAGGCCGTGCGATACATAAGCTGTTCGGTTACATGTGATACCAACGTGAGGACGAACAATTACAGCACGCCGCTTTGCCCTATTAAGAAAATGTAGATTTGTTGAGTTGACTGCAATCTCTCGGGACCTTGGAGACGGGTGGCAGGGGTGTGAGGCGCGGGTGACGGGGGCAGAGGGGCAGGGGGGGCATGGTCGCGGATGACGCGCGCCCTACTGACCTAGTGGCACACTTACCCAGTGACAGTGGTACTGCTTTTGGTCCGTCGAGGTCGCTCGGTACGTCCTACGTACGATTATGCGTGTAAATATACATATATGCATAGCTTCATAACCAATGTTAGATAAATGTTACCTTGTTTGATCGAGAAAATGCGTTCGCCTATTCTGAATTTACAATAATAAAGTTCTTCCCAAATAAGTTAATATTCATTGTAACTTAAAACAAACCTAATCTAGAATACGTCACAACTTCCTATTACAATTATGTAGCCAAAAAATCACAACATCCTACACATAAAAAAAACATAATAATTTTAAATTACCTACCCAATAAATAGTCTGAATTCCGTGTAATATTAAGTCGATGTATTATACCATTTAAATATTATCCTTTATACAAACGCAGCTATGACGTCATAAATGTTCTGTAATACAGGTCAGTAGATTAGAAAAAGATCCAATTTAATTACATAACATTTACAAATAACTAGTGAGCGAGAATGACGATGATTTTTAAAAATGATTATTACACTATATTTAGTTAAATCTAAATGTTTACTGAACATTGCTAAAAAATGAAAGGATACTTGATATAACCTTGTTCATTTATTTAGTTTTCATATTTTACACTGTAATAGAACCGTTAGCACAGGTTGAGGCAATCGGTAAGTAAATCTCAATTTATGTTATCCAAAGATATTCGATGAGATTTTATAATTGAGTGGACTTGAAAACAGATTTCTTTTTTTAATTTTCACGACAAGATTAATATGAAACTGTCATCTATTCAATCACATTGTCTTCACTCGCTCTAGGTTGCCATTGCCGAACCATAACACATGCTTCTGTTTTTTTAAAAACGAAGGGATGTCAATATATTTTATTAGGGTGTTTTGGTAGTGAAAATAAGGCGGAAAATCGTAGCATACGAATTATTAATAAAACTTATTGCGTCACAACAACTTGTAAAACTTCAGCTTAGCTTTACCAAGCTCGACAGAGAAATTTAAAATTAAAAAAGTATTAAGTATCTCCAAACAAGCATGTATAGTAATAGTAGTAGGGGCTACGGTTTCCGCAACTCCACGGCTAGCGCGTATTTAGCGTGAGAAACAGGACATAGATTACTCCAGCAAATCCAGCTCTCCGAAGAACCCCAGCAAACCCTTTATATTGCTTGTGATCTCCGGGAGCGATCTCAGCGAACCGAGATACCTAACCCTGTATTCAGTCACTGCTGGGCAGTGTTGTATGATTTGTGAAGCATGTATTACCGACGGAGTAAATATCTATCAATTGCTTGTTTAAGCATGTAGTATAAACAAGTAATTGATTGTATTTACTCCGTCGGTAATATTTTTATCACGACTTTTTTCCTTAGGGAGGGCCGGGGAATTGCTGGGCATGGCCGGGATCGTATCGTTATTTCTCAAGGGCATTTACTGACCTTGACGTGAACACAACATAAAATTGATTAGGATAAATGAATAAAAGTACACCAATTTTACTCGTAAACAAGTTTTTATATAAAAGCAAATAAGTCTGATATTTAGAATGTTAGGTGTTTAAAAGTATTTTCTTTAAAAGGTACAAAAACAAGAAACTGTTTTTCTAAACGTCCATTATGTACTTTTATTCTGCGGATTTTCCTACAATTATCAATTAACAAAAACGGCGAGGTCAAAAAATGTTTGTGTGGGATTATTTACTTCATTTTGTCCAAGTCTTGTTAAATTGCAACACCAGCTCACATATAAAAATTAGACAACTTTATCTTGCTAAGTAAAAAAACCTTTTTGAAAATCGGTCTGGGAAGGTATCTATGGTTTTGTCTCTATGTCGCAATTAAAACGAGACATGTATACAGCATTAGACACACTATAATTGTAAAGACGTCGAGTCATTTCAGGCGCCGACGTCATCGCGTTTTAATTACATGTCACATGCGCACAATGTTCCCATGCGACATTCTCCATATTGAAGTCTTAAAATAGTACTACGGTAGTGCTGAACCGTTTTCAAGAATGCAGCGACCTCGACACACTTAGTCACTCTGCAGAACACCGTCTGTATTTTCCTTTAATTATAATTTTATATCAATTTGCTCAGTTGTCTTTTCTATCTCAAAGGCAGAGACAAGCAAAATAAAATAATTCCAGACTTTGATACGATATCCGTTATTGTAAATTTAAAAAATAATTTCGATTTATTTACTTCTAAACAGTACTACGATTTAATATTACTTCATGTGTAGAAAACAAACGTCTTTTTAATTATTTGGATAAAGTTTTTTTAACTACTTTTTAAAATGACAATATTTCACTGTCTAGACGAAATTTTATTAACAGGCAAAACGAAAAAGGATTAACGCATTTACTTTCCCATCTCACATTCTCTTGAAAGTACAAAGACAGTTCATCAAATTATTGCATACAAATAAATTAACATGAAATAACTTATGAATAATGAATTTGTAAATTACTATTAATGAATTAATCTGGAGCTTAATTGTATGTACAAACGAGTTGGTAGGGAGGCCTTCGCCGCAAGGTCTGTTTATTTATCTCGCTTCTCTATTGTAAGATAGAATTTCCTTGCGGAGCTTCCCTTGCATTCAGTATCCAATTAGACTATGTCAAGGTCAATTTCATACCTTATTAAATATCCGTGAAACAAATAAAACAAACGCAATCTTAACAACTTTATTTAACCATTGTCTTAGCTGTGACCTCACAGATTAAATACATAGCGATCGACTGTAAAACGTAGTTGAAAACGACCTTACTATGCTCGTATATTTATAATAACAATTAACTATACAATTATAATATAACTTATTCAACGCTTTTATTATTTAAATTGCTATTAAATTTGTACGTAATTCAAACCGGCCATGTCCCTAGGTCAAGAAAGAAATTTTTTATTGTGTTATTTTTATTTAATTTAGTACTAGGCCACACACTTTTCAATTTAAATCCAAAAATATTATATAGTAATTAACATTGATCATTATGTATTTTTCACTAAACAAACATTGTACTACAGAACTGCATAAAACGGGCACGATTGAATGCCTAGCGCTGTGTCGAAAATAGGCCAAGTTCACAAAAATAGGTCAGGGGGATCTAAACAACTGGGTGTTAAGCGGTACTCATGGAACGGATATATCTGTACTGAGCATTTCATAACACGTAGAACGTATCAAATACTCAGTTGACCAAAGCATGCCGAACCATTTTAAATATGCAAGTCTGTAATCAGAACGGTCCAGTTAATAAGCTTGGGAACTAACTCATTCAAAGAGACCTGATGATCCGATTTAGTAAGTTGCGAAGGTAATGGTTATAAAGGCAATTATAGTTGATCTACTTTTATGATAATTAATTTTCCATGGACACGTTTGAATTGGATCAGCCGGGAAACTGGGTCGGACGGGTCAAGATCAAATGCGGTAAATGGGTCAACAGGAATCGCACCGATGTTCACCCTCGCTCCCCCAGGCCGAGGGTGGTAGATGCGCGGGGACGTTGGGCTGGGATTGAGGAGGCTCTCCCCCTCTAGTGAAGCGCTAACGAGCACTCATATATGTACTTTGTCATAACTGTTCTAGAGCCGCCGAACGGTCTGAACAATAAAAAGTTGATTTAGATATCGTATTTCAAATTAATAAACATTGTTAGTTAAATTGGATTCGGAAACTCTAGAAGGGACGACAGTTTATTGGATGTAGCACTAAAGTGCAGTGTGCACGTCAACTAAATCAAAACAAAGACATTTTGGCAGAAAATGAAAACCCAAGGTTTTTAAAAAAAGGAGCATACTTGAGGAGGATGATGTATTTGTTAGTTCTGCTACCATTGGCATTTCTAACAGAATTTCAAGTGCGTAAATTAAACATGTTCATAAGTAAGTTCGGCGAAGGGCTGCCGCAGGAAGCGGGAGCGACGGCTTGGGCCGTTATTTTAGTTCACAAGGTTGAGAGCATGATCCCACGTGTTACCCATACATTTGCATTAGTATGGGCCTGTCAAAGAAGCGAGATGCGCTAAATGTAAATCAATAATATCTTGATTAACACCTGGGTCAGGAGCATGATCTTTGTCAAGTTGTTCCACATAGATTGTTGTGATATATGCATAATAGTGCCTCAAAGAAAACTTTTAATATTCAAGATACAATAGAATGGCTCACCTAGTTTCTCTGCTTTTCATAAGGTTTTCAGATTATCGGTTTTCAGAGATCGTTATTTAAATACCGTTTGTCCTCAAAAATTTTCCGCATAGAATCGATAAAAATTAGCATTTACAAAAGATTTGAAAACAAATAGATAGATTTATCGATGTTGGCAAACATTTTGGTAAAAATGAGATTATTTCTGTGTATTTTATTAAAATTAAAAAGAATTTAGATAAGGCCGTTATGTTAAAATGGAATAAGGTAAAAAGTAGGTGCGATTTTATCATCGACATGACAATTGCATATGTACCGTACCCTTGGCGCGAACGGCAATGCATCTCGCGGCGGTGTTTTCATTATGTGTACAATAAACACACACAAGCGCGCGCACGAGTAACCGCTCACAGTCATATGTTATTTATATACTTGTGAATTAGGTATTCATCCATATACAGGGGCAAGTAGGTCAAGTTCGTAAAATCCAGGACAGAGGATAAGAGAAGCAATGTTGACACAAACAAATGTAGGTTACACAGATGTTTGCATAGCGCACTGAGTGATCTTTGCTTCGGTAAATATAAATGTGAACCGTAGTGTGCGAGTCCCGAGCGGCTCGCGTGCGAACACACCACTCATTAGCAACCTCTGTAATGGGACAATTTGTTGGCGATTTAAACCGGTAACGTTTGCAATTTGATCTCACGTTACAATCGTATAGAAATGTAATTGTTTATTGTATATTATTCAAGGTGAAACCGGTTGTATCGTATTTTATTGTCACTTAACTGAAGCTTGTACGAATCACTTTCATATTTATAGGGTAGGTGTTACCGGGCGACTTATTTATAGTTGCTTGCGTAACTTCGTGCTTTGTACAATTTAATATTTTAATTTTATAACAAACTTGTGGCTTTATCAACCTTTCTCATAACTTGTTGTATACTAGGTAATATTCATATATAAAAGAAAAGTTGTGAAAAAATCAAACGAAATAATTTAAAAAATAATTGTTTATTTCCTTGGCTACGTACCGAAACATACTTCATATACCACAAAACAAAAATTATAAAAATAACTGATAACAATTTATTAGATATGTTTTAGATGCTATACATTTGTATACGCGTGTAAGATTTGGTAATAGGTGTATTTGGCAATCGAGATTGTGTCGATACAAAACATAGAGGCGGGGCGAGGTGGGCAGTATAGTGGTATTACAAGATTCAAACTTTACTGCGGTTTGAGGTTAGCTGGAAGCGCCAGCCTTCTGAAGCAGGTCCAAGCGGATAGAGCGCCCCAGCTCCGAAATCAAAACCTTTACGTCCCCTGTGAAATTTGAAATTGTATTTCAAGTTTGCATGATACTAAGCAGGTATATTTTGAGCAGCCTCTAGTTTGATATTACAAGCCGCCATAAAGTTTGTGTGTCACTATAGTGATGTGTTTGAAAAGAGAGGCGCAAGGTTCAACGCGAACGAGCACGTAAGTAGGCGAAGGTCGGGCGCGATTGTTGCAGTGACGTCGCGGTGAGATAAGCTGTCGCCGAGGGAGCCGAAGCCGCATCAGTCTCTCGTCCACGCTCTGACGACGCAGTACACACTACTATTACACACAAAGTACACAAACTAGAATTACGGTTACAGAAAAATTACACAAAGTAGATGTAGAAAAGTTATAAGTAGACAATAAATGAAAGCCTTTATGAAATTCTGAATTAAAGTTTTACAATCTGATGAATTTAATGAACAAAGATTATGTTTATTAAGATTAATTACACTTAAAAAAAATACATGCATATAGCTTCATCCCTCCTTGGATATAGTTAAAATAAGAAAGTTCGCTTTAACTACTTGACGATTCATGTATGTTTGGCGATAATTATGAAAAAAATTCGGTCCAAAAGGAATATGAGACATATTTAAGTTCTATTAATTTATTACGTCAGGGACCATTTAGATCTCTATTCTACCGAGCATCGAATCTAGGCGTAAGCTACCCCCTTTTTCTAGGCATCGCGACCGCGACCGTACTTTGTGGTTTACCGAGCTTGTGGTAAAAGGGGCTGGAACTGCGTCACTACAAGATGTTTACTAAAGATAATTGTTTAACTTCGATATGACTGTGCTCTGTTGCACGGAGCTTTATCAATTAAAATGCCTGTTTCGTAACACGCAGAAAACCTAATTGAAATACACAAGGTTTGTCTGAAGTGACTTCCATATTACACCCTAATTCTATAGAAGAGCACAAATTAAATTTTAACAGCGTAATGTAAATCAGCATTCGAAATTAGCACACACGCTTCGATATTGTGGGTATTCTTTTATAAATAGAAATAAATCATCAACTACGAAACATGTAAGCGGCAGTTACATTACTGGCTGCTTAGTATTCTATTGACATAGATGTACACAACAGGTATTAGTCACAACATCTATTATCATTTCTCTAACGCTTCACAGGCCTACTCGCGAATCAACAGTAACTGCGTACTTAATTTGGCCTTCGGGTGGCGTAAGAGAATTAGCTTTTCTTCGTTCTAAAAACTTTCAAAGGTTTCGAAGCGTACGTCATCTCGTAATTTCAATATAGATTGCGAAACATATCGAATATAAATCGCTTAGCTATTTGTAAAATATTCATTTATTCTAAGGCCAAATCAAATGCGAATTTCAAGTAAACAAACCATTACTAGGGTAACCAAATTTTTAAAGCTTTACAAAGAATCATATATTTTTTTAAATATTACATTTATATCATTTAATTTTTTTACAGTGATCTTTTCTTCGTCCAAAACAAAACAGTGTCGTACAAGGGTAAAGGCAGTCTCCACTTTAGCTATATCAGTGTGTACACTCACGAGGTCTGGCCTTAAAGAAATGAATGCATCGTGTACACGTCCAATTGAATGCTAATGACAAAATCGTCACCTTGTCACATTTAAATTCAATTTAATTTCAGCACAACACGATAACGCGTCGTTTAAAACAATTATTAACGTGCTATTTAAAAACTGTAACAGAACAATTTCGTTAAATGTCTAAGAAATAAGAACACGTTTTAATTCGACGATATGAAGGCCTATCAGTAATTATACAAATAGCTTTTTTATACTAGTCGTATCTATTCATACAAATAAAGCGATGTAGCAACACGTAGTACGTAGGTAAGCAATGCTTTATAATATATCATTGATAAAACTGTCTTCATCCGTAGGCCCTTTCCATGCACCTACACACGGCCGCCCGGTTCATACGTAAAATATTTAAATTATTATGTTGAGTAAATTTTCGAATACCTCTGCGCGGGGGAGGCCGTTCACGCAACAACAAACTCTGTACAAACACTGTATATGCATACAAATAAAATAACTGACCACACGGTACGACTTCTACCACTGTTTTAATTACGAATTTTGTAGACACGGTAATTTCACAAGTAGCATTTTAATGCCACCTTAGTTCAACAAGTCTCAGGTGCTTAACGGAACAAAAGCAGCGTTGTATTGCGCCTGTGACTAGTGTCGTGTAATGGAACGTGTTATGACACTGACTTCGTGGTCGTTCTCCTCGACCTAGTCTGCTGGTGAGCCATCTAAGGAGAGCTATCGAGAGCAGGGCCACCGGTCTCTTAAGGGGACATTGTTGGACCTTTTTTACGTTTAATTTTTCTTGCAGTCTAAATATAGGTATTTCGTACGATGACAAAGTTGCAAATTTCACTAAAACACTGTCAGAAACATCACTTATTTTTTATAAAGCAAATGAGCTGGGGATGGCACAGATAGTAATGAAGAGTGCTCACCACCGTCGTTGACGGTGCGCAATGTATTCTTATGACGTCTGATCGTCCAAAGGCACGGATAAATCGGCCTTCATAACCCTAAAAGCTGATTCTTAAACAACGAATAATAATTCAAACACACGAAAACTACAGCGAGCATAGTTTGTTGCGACACCCCGAATCGAATTAATTACCTCGCAACCGAGCGTAGTATTAAAAAAACTGTTTGCGCAACAGCCGATCCGCACCTTGACACAGATAGTGTTCAAACTGTCGTTTTGAATACACAAAAACCGGACGCTACCTTCACTATTTTAAAACGTTTCTTCTGGAACGTTATATTCGTATTTAAATACTATAAAATTATTTATATTATAATCATTAGAGCATACATGACTTTATTTAGTGATGCGTTAGAAATAAAATTAATGGTGGACATCTGTCCATTATCTAGTCGACTAAACGACTAGTAGACTATCTTTCGTCGTCGTTTAGATTGAGAAGTATTGTACATATATACATGAACAGAAGAGGCGAAATGAGATTGATTTAATAATTATTACCTTTTTTAGAGATACACAAAATATTCATTTTCTAAGAAATTATAAAATTTCTTCATTAATTTACAACTTACAGCCATTCTCAGTCATTTAATGATTCTTTAATAAGCGTCTTAGTGTAAATTTCTCATATTAAATCATGGAGAGACTCCGTTTTTTAATGATTCTTCATCATCTTCCTTCTTAACCTACTCCCATAGGGTCTGGCAGCAGGTTTTTGTCCTCCACATAAGGCATCTCAGTAATCACTCCCTTCTTGATCACGCCAACTTGCACGTATTCCATCTATCTCTTTTTAGGTCTACCTCTACCGGTGTACCTTTCCACACTCATAACTAACGTTCTCCTTGTTAAATGCGATTCATCCCTCCTCATAACATGCAGTTATTTAATTATTATGAATACGGTTATTTGTGTTAGAACTTATCTATTGCGAAACCGGAGTCAGATGGTTAGTGTTCGTTTTATTGATGTTGTGACTAGAATTAAGAAAGGTTTATTTATACATCGGCGTGACTAGGATGACCTTAACCTGATGGTAACATACGACCGACATGATAATATGTTATGACCCTAGGGCTTACAATTATATTAGGGACATATTTTGCAATTATATGCATAATTTTGTAATAATTCAGAGAGAAAACAATAAAAGTAGCAACTCTTTCTGATTTAGTCCGGAAAACCCCGAAAAGTGCCCCAATCTGGTTCGACCAAAGGAATGCGGCAGTGCATGGCGGGGCAGTCTGAAACCACCCTTATCTAAAAAATCTTGCGTTACCCGCAGTAAGATTTTCTATTAGACAATGTTTATTACCAATTTACTATAATAGTTTAAAGTTATTTCCAAAAGCTCCATCGTCAAGAAAAGTACAAAAACAATTGCCCATCGAGGGTAGCCAATTTTAAAGATGTTTATGTAACTTTAATTACTAATTAGACTACTTAAAAACGGTAGTCCGGTTAGAAAAATATAGAAAGATAAAAACACGAATGATCTCATAAGAATCTAGTAAGATTATTCGCATTAGTCATATTTTTTTCCTACACCGTAAGAACAACGGATGTTCATATGAAATTCAAAAATCACATTTGTACATGACGGGGATCGAACAGACGTATAGCTTTAGCCCAGTCAAGTCAAACGCTTAAGCGTTTTTAAACAACTGCTGTAACGTCGCTCGATTTCCGATTAGTAAACACGAACATAAATTTATTCTTGTCTTATTTAAAAAGAAAAGAAAAACACAATAAACAGCAAAAAAAACTAATGAAACCATTGCAAAATTCCTAGATTTACGTATAGCACGAAACATTTTCTCGGCAAAATTGTACGAGGTTTGTGCAGTGCCTCTGTCGGGCAGAAAAGTAACTAAGTGACTTGAGAGCATGAACTTGATTTCGGTACGGTGGAGTAAATTTTAATTGCTTTAGAGCATGGTCGAATAAAAAAATTTGTCAATTAAGACTCTTTGGCAAAACCCTTAGTTTCGAAACTTATTGGACGTCGACATATGTGATTTCATTCAGAAAACTTAACGATAAGATTCAAAATATTTTAAATAAATTACTAAAAAATTCCAATTCCACAATTTTTTGAAAACCCAACTTAGGCTACAGAAGATTACAATGGAGACTACATACATAAATATTAAGAACCAGTAAAAACGAAATAGCTCATTTTAGTACTTTTTTTTTTTTTTCGACTAAATACGATCCTAAGCTGGTTAAGTACATCCATTGTATATTTTTCCAAATGTTATTCCGAATGCTGTGGCTGATGCAATAATGTAAGCTAATTGTGACCCACTTATACGCACCTGATCGACTTCATATTCATGACAGATCAATGACACCACCACATCGCAGCTTGTTTTTGTATCCAAAAGCATTTACGAAATTCTCCATTATTCATTCGAGGTTAAATCAGGACAAACACTAAATTTGAATAGCTTTAATATTTCGTCCGCATTGACACATTTAACTGCATTCGATCAAATGTGAATTTGTTTACTTGGTAGCTTTTGCTCGCGACTTTGTTTCAAAATATTTCAATTCGTAAATCCTATAATGAAAAATTGAGTAAATTTCCGCTGCCGACCCTTCCAAGTCACTAACGGGCTAACGCTTATGGTATAGTGAGGCGTAAATATTTTGTTAATGCTTGAATAAATTAATAATATTAAACAAGCTTATGTTACTTCTGCAAACATCAGCCTTTCATTCAAACTTCAACCAAAATCACAAACTTTGTGACTGAAGCACAAAAAGTCCAAAGAATAAGACTCCAATTTATTTAACAAGTCTTTGTTTAAACATAGGTTTATACATTTTTTTTATTCTGACCAGCGTTATAAAAATAAACATTGCGTGAAACGTGTGCGTATTAAGTTTTGGTAATGGCAAAAGTATAGTAATTTAAATAAAGAAAATCGTCTTATTTACAATTTATGAAAATTTTAGGATACAATTTTCAAAACAAAACCATTCGTATTCACGAAGCTTGTTTGTAAATTATTGATGAAATATTATAGCTGTGTCTGAACTTACCAGGAAATGGTGGACTACATTATTTTAAAAAAATTATATCTTGTCAAACACAATTGAGTTTTAAATTAAACGCAACTAATGTCACTAGTGTCAACAACAGTAAGCTTTGTTTGCAATAAATATACGCGAGGCGTCTTGTTTATAATGAAATTTAATACAATCATATGGGATGTAAATGTGATTTTCGATTTTTCCAATTTTCATATATACATCATTTGCCCCTTCTTTTAAAAAAAAACACAATTTACCCAACGTTTTTAAGGAATACATCATGAGGAAACCTGCACATATCGGCGAGGAATTTCAAAGATACGTGTGAAGTCAACCAACCCGCACTTGGCCAACGTGATTGGCTATGGCCTAGTCACCCTAACTTAGGGTAGGCTGCGAGCCCCTCTGGTGATGATGATGATATGAGATATACAAACGGCAAGATCGTCGTAACTACTTCACATAAATACATGCACTGTAAGTATATAACAATAAACTATGAATGCGTTGGGTAAGTGTAAGTTGACCTGTTAATTGATATACGATAGTTTGTTTACATTTGATAAGCAAGGTCGTTTATTGACTTCATAATTTTGCTTAGGTGCATTGTTTATAATACATTATGTAACTATTTTATGTTTACATTTAAAGATAATTTCCTTTGTTGTGCATTTTAGCGCATCGTTAACATCATTAACACTAGCTTATCCCGTGCGGATTCATCCGCATGAAATTATAAAAACTTTAGTTTATTGTTTACATTTGTCAAATTCTTAATTGCAAATGTCAAAATGACAACACATGATGACAAAGCATGCCAACCTTGCTTCCTTGATGTTGGCAGCAACTTATGGTCTCTTTCCCACATTAGGGTTTTTATCCAAAATATTTACCCCCTAAGTCTAATGGCGTGAAAATATCTAGCCTAAAGCGTGACGTAAGTGTAGGGCTTTTTATTAAAAAAAGAAATATTCAAAAATATGCTGTAATTGCTGAGATCTTAGGCAACAAAGAAGTGTGTGTTTACACTTTATAGATATGATAGATGATAGATACATATCGATATTTGATTTATATAAGTATAAAAGTATATTAACGGCTATACAATCGAATCATATATTTATTTCTCAATAAATGAAATAGAATTAATATTACAGGATTATATAAACCGTGGCTTCCAGGAAAGGAATACGTCAACGCAACGGTGCCACTGTAGAGAAAACGTGAACGCAAAAATCCTGAACTGTTTATTTCTTCACCATTAATACTTGTGTTTACAATTATATTTGGGTTAAACATTATATATCAAATTTATGTTTGAATGGATAAGATACGGATATAATAAGATGGATTCAATGTATATTAAAATTTGCATTTATACGGTTACCTAAAGATTATTTTTGAGTCAAACAATACAATTTTAAATATTAAATCAGGAGTTTATCAGGGTTCAAATAAATGGAATGGATAAAGTTAAGAATGTGTACATTAGAGGAAGTTTGAAAGTAGCGCCAGTGGTGGAGAAATTGAGAAGCAAAAGGTTAGCGTGGTATGGACATGTTATGCGACGAAACGATGGGGACATAAACCAGAAAGTGTTAAGATTGAATGTGGATGGCTACAACGGAAAAGGAAGACCGAAGAAAGTATGGATGGATTGTGTGAAAGAGGATATGCTTAAGAAAGGAGTGGATTTAGATATGACGGCGCATAGATATGTATGGAAGAGCAGCACATACTGTGCCGACCCTCCGTAAGGGATAAGGGCAAGTGGATGATGAGTTTATCAGGGTTCATCTGATAAAGGAACTCACATAAAAACCTAACACGTGTAGTTATGCCAACCTTATATACATCAACTAAACATATTTTGCAACCATCGATAAGAAATACTATGTTCGTTGTTTTGTACTTACACGAAAACGCGCAGTCACATGCGTTGCCTTTTTCAAACATTGAAATTATAGGGTTTAATTAGTTACATAACATTGAATTATAGCGAAAACGAGTCCCTTGTTACTTATTGAATTAATAAAGAAGTAACATAGTCAATTAAAAAGTTAAATTGACGAAACCTTATAATCTCTTGAATTTTTTTGGTAAACTAATTACCAATCACGTTTAGAAAATTATGTGTACTTGTAAGTTGGTAGTTTGTTTCAAGCAAGTATTAATGATTAACGTTTTGACAGTTTAACTTTTTTAATTAACAAAATTTGTATGGCTGCGCAGAGCCTGTCGTCATGGTAGTTATGAGTTGTCCTCGGTTTATTTGTCTCTCCCTCCCTCTCTCTCTCTCTTCCTAACCTGTATCCATATGGTAGTGGGGTCATCTCTTCATATCTATTTCCTCTGACGTCCTATTTTACCTTCGACATCTTTATTCGAAAGTTGGCACTCGCACATGTCTCTTAGCATCAAATGTTTCGACCTTGTCTTTAGTCTGCCCGTAACTCTTCGACCGGGAAGAGAAAGCTGTAGTGCCAAATTACCTATGTTGTCCGGTTGCCTTCTTCTCACATGCCCATACCATCGCAGTCAACTGTCCTGTTTGTTGTTGGTTATGTCGCACACCAAGGATGCTTCGCATGTACTCTTGGTGAATTTTGTCGAGCCTGGTTACGACTCGCATCGTAACCACACAGTAGGACGTTCTTTTAAGTGACTGCCACTCGCTTTATTCGTCTATAAATCATTAATTTTAAACAGTTTTCTTTTCCTTATTGGTCAATCAGTTAATTTTAGCAACTAACTGGGAGGCACCCAGTGGTTTTAAGTACAAAACTTATGACGCCTAAATCGCAAAATGAGAAGTGTAACAGCTAATTTATTTTGGTCGTATTTCGTGTAGTTTTTTTTTATATCAGTCTGTCCACAATGCCGCATTTGTTCTGGGTAAAACCTGGACCAACTAGGCTGATTTTTACGGGATTTCCATGGGATAGTAACTAATACATACGCGAATATTTTCCCTTATTTTTTACATATTTCCTGGCAATGTAGCGGGTAGCGGGTAAGCATTCAAATGGGTAACAAATTAAAAAAAATACTCTGCTTCTTAACTGCTTACTCAAGACACAACATTTCTTGTTATTTAAGAACACAAATTTCTTACTGGTTACTTGTTTACGTAAACGAAGAGATTTTAAATTTTCCTAGTGGCGCTACATTGTATTATTCCTGCAAATTTACACGCAAGTTCTAAACATCCTAGTACTTGGGTGGCCTATAATTAGGGACGGCAGCGCCGGATGTATAATCCTTTATAAAACGTATCCTATTACTGTTATAATTTGTACGGTTTATGATAAAATGTTGCATGCTGCTTTTGTTTATTAGAAGGAACTATATATAAAGGGTTAGTCATTTTTCAAATGCTGAATGTATCTACAGATAGTTAGGCGACCTCAAACACCTTGGTCAAATAAAAGGGATTTTACATGTCACCTAGATGTTAACAACAATTTTCGAATACTATCTATAGCAATATATCTTCTTCTTCCTTAGCTCTACAGCCCTATGTGGGCTTTGGCTTGGTCAAGCAATTTTTACCACTTCGGTGTATTAATGGTCACCGATTTCCAATTTATTGTGCCAACATTCTTTTTCCATAGTAATAGATACTGTCACGTAAACAAAATAACATATTTAAAGGAAACGGCCCCTATCGTTGTTAGAACCCAACCATATTTTCATCACATTCCGATTACTGATTAAGTAACATTTAGAGAAACATACAAATCAGCATTTATAAAAAAGTTTGAATATGAAAGATACAACTGCGTATACATTTATTATCGTCAGCATATTTTCGAAAAAAATCCCATTCCCAGTACAGTCTGCTAGCATAGTACAAAAAAGTTAAATAGAACGGTTGGAAAGTCTTTAAATGCCTTGTTGAAATTTTAAAACAAGTTGTTATAACATTATATCGTAAATGTAACATTATTTTCCGTTTAATTGTTCACTTTTACAATTTTATTATGAAGTGACTTTGCTAGAGTTCGCAACAAATCGTGATTTTGAAAACATTTTACAAATGTTTTATTAAAAATGTTTTCAAACATTCCCTATACACAGCAGTTGTTTGCAGTACCATGCTCATGTTGAAGTAGTTGTTTAACTAAACCAAATATAAACTACGAAAATTATAAAATATAACTAAGTATAAAACATAGTCAGATAATTAAAAGGTTTATCCCTAAAGATATCTTAAGGAACTTTATAATGACATTGTTACCAATATCAAATTAAACTAAAAATAAATAATTTTATGTAAATTATGAGCTACTAGCTTTCACCCGCGATTCCGTCCGCGTGGAATTAATAAATAGAAAAGTAAATAGTCTATGTGTCCTTCCAGGCTATCCCCTATATCTGTGTCAACTTTCATCGAAAACCGTAAAGCCGTTTAGGCTAAAAAACACTAACAAACATCCATCCATATATCTAAGAAGTAAGAAGTAAGATGGAATTTTGTATTAAAAAATTATGTAAATATCGGTCAAAGACCTACTACCCGATCACATGCAAAAAAAATCGATTCATCATCATCTCCCCTGCCTTATCCTACTCCCGTAGGGTCGGCGCACCGGGTTTTCGTCCTCCAAGCATTCTATCATCCGTCACCTCAGTCATCACTCCCTTCTTGATCATGTCACCTTTCACGCAATCCATCCATCTCTTTCTAGCTCTACCTCTACCGATGTACCCCTCCACATTCATAACTAACATCCTTCTTGTTACATGCGATTCATCCCTTCTCATAACATGCCCATACCACTCTAACCTTTTACTCCTTATTTTCTCAACCACTGGGGCTACTCTCAAACTTCCTCTAAGATACTCATTTCGTATCTTATCCTTTAATCTAAAAAATCGATTGAAAAACCAAAATTTTCTATGATAATTGACCTAAACTATACAAATGGATGTGTGCATTTGTGATTACGATTTCTAATTTGTTCCAAAACGATACTTTCATTGACATAACGATAAAATCAAGTGCCAATTCGTAAGTGACAAATATTTAACTAACGATCAATTTCAAGTTTTCATTTATTTAGTACTTTACATTCAAAGTATTTGTTCAGAAAACTATTATAACATTTATTTCATAGCAACATGTATCGTAACAAGTGATTCAGATATGACGGCTGATAGATGTATGGAAGAGCAGCACATACTGTGCTGACCCTCCGTAAGGGATAAGGGCAAGTGGATGATCATGATGATGTATCGTAATAAGTCGTTATGGTATATCAAACAAAAGCCTTATAAAAATATCCTTTCAGTAAATATTATGGGTTGGAAAAAATAATTATCGGTTGTTTTTACACATGCCTTTCAATTTCTTGATCATACCATGTCATACATCATTGTCTTATAAAAAAACTATGAGTACAATATGTTTAAAAAGTAGCTAATTACATTATCAACATCAGCAAAAAAAAATATTACGTAATTTCGTTTGATGCAAGCAAATTTTTAAGCCAAGACGCGTGTAGCCAACCAACAAAGGGTTTGATTGCTCAAAAGAAAAAGTTTCAAGGGGGTTGCTTATTGAATTTCGCAACTGTTGGAAACTTTCACTAATTAACGGTACCCGGTAAGTACTGTAGACGTACTTTTCGTGCGCAATATCACATGTTTGTTTTTAATTATTTTTTCGGTCACGTTTTCATGATTTTGCAATTAACCCTTTTGCATTTTGGAGGTTTCAACGAACGCATTGTTTAATTTCAACATATTATTTTGTCGTTGGGCTCTTTGTTTTCAATATAAGATGTATTTTTAGTCGGTTTCGAAATTTCACGTTGCAGTTAAATTAGGAAATTTTCAGCGATAAAAGTATGTCGCAGTAGCCGGCGGCGGAATGTATATCAGGTCACCGCGCCTGGGCCAACCGTCATCCGAATTATTTTTATTGGCCCCTGTACGAATGTGGACAGAGTGAACGAAAATAAAATATAACACTGCCTTCAACCTTTTATACTACGATAGTCTTATTAAAAATATATAACAAAGTCTAAGTACTACTGAACAGTCAAAGTACAAAAGTGATAAAAGTGCTATTAGTGAAATTAGAACCAGAATTCAATATTAAAATTTTAAGAGAAATACGAGTTATTTTTTTGACCGACTTCCCAAAAGAAGGAGGTACTCAATTCGTCTGTATGTTTCTTATTTTTATTTTTTTTACAATGAATAAGCCAGTCCTTGACCACGTTCCAACCTGATGTTATGTTGTGATTAGTGGAAGCCGAGAGATACGCACTAACGTTCTCGTGTAACCGCTAATCAAAAGGTACAATAAAACCTTATAAAACAAGCCTCATATGTATAAATATTAGGTTTCCATTAATGTAATATGGAGAGGAATAATCAGTGAATTGTAAGTCAAAAGATTTATCGCACAGATAAGATATAGTCGAACGAGTTGTAATATCTTGATCGTAGAGAAGTCGGGGCCGACTTGGTCACATATAAACTAGGTTAAATGAAATTCGTTTTGTTCCACCACATGACTAATGGCCTAACTAACAATGCATTCAAAAATTATATCCACTTATATTTATATTCTTTTAAAACATTTACGCCAGTTACTACGTGTTGGAAATTATTGTCTCTAGCTTTTGACCGCGACTTTGTCAGCACGGAAATAAAAAAACCTTACTCGGTAACCTATGTTCTTTCACACTTTTATGTCGGTGTCAAAGTTTATCAACATCGGTAATGTTATTTTAGAGATACGCAGAAGCATCCGTCCATCCAAACTTTCCAATTTATGTTTTGTGCCAAAAAGGGATGACAATGATTGTGAAATGTGTCGAGTGGAACCCCACAATATGAATATAGTATTTTAGTATTCGTTAGTTGGCTTAGTTAATGAGAAGTGCGCCCAACTGTGTTGTCTGTGTGCGACTGTACTCGTGCATAGAGGCGTTCGCGGGCGCTTCAAGCGGTTGCCACTCTGCCGGCTAAGTAGGTTAGTGGGTCAGAGACGAGGTCCGCTGATAAACTAAACATTGTTTTTCTATATAAACAAGAGTTATTACATAACTGCATACAATCCTGAATTTTACTGAAAACAAATGCAAATCAATTTTATTTTTTACAAATTCTAATTACATAACCTTTACAAATACCTTAATTTAGGATCATGAATTCTAGAAAACAATTGAAAATGATATCGTAAAATGAAATAATGTGACTGGAATAAAATTGTGAATGGAATTCTAAACGCACAAATGTGCATTGGGCACGCAAGTATATGAATAAGGAAAGACAGGCAAGGAAACTTTATAATGCAAAAGCGCGCATAAAAGATGTCCCAGACAAATGTAGGTTAGATTAGGGCGATATTAAGAATACAAAATTAGTTTCAGTTGAGGACATTTATTACGTAGCTAGTTTAGTAAAATTATATTTGATGCTGACAAAGATGTCACAGAACATACATTTACAGCTCTTTTAAACCTACCACTACCACTACCTCGACATGTGTATTAGTGCCCATTGTTATCCCATTCATTCTCATTGACACAAGAGTAGGGCAGATTAAATTTTGCCTATATTACTGAGATAATGAGCCATTGTAATAGTGAATTTTAGAAATGATCTAGCAATTTTTGATTTTATTTGTTACACCCAAAACTACAAAACTTTTTAATATATTATTCTGCAATAAGACAAATTGCTGTCCGGTAGGCATCCTAAGTGGGCAGTAAACCTAATTCTTTGACTGTATTCATACTTTCAATGTTATCAAAGTAAACGTGTTTACAAGCTGATTGGTGTACTCAAATCCTTTAACATAAGATGTTCGGAGTGCATCGATAGGGTCGAGCACTTGGTAAACACTGACATTGCGTGGCAAGTTATTTTATTCTATATTAACGGAGTGGAACGCACCAACCTTGCTCTACATTAGTGATTACAATTAAATAAAAATACGTCGAGGTATAAAGTGTTTTTACTAAATTTTTTTTCTTTATAAAATGACACCACCGCTAATTGAAGGTTACATTTCTAATTGCAACCAAATACTCGTTTTTGCTAAATCTTTAGTAACGAATATGTTGCAAAGTCTTCCACATAAAATGCACCTTTTTTGCCAAATGTATAGCATTTCATTAAACTAAAAAAAAAAATACGTCGGCGGCTCAAGGGTTTAAGCATTTGCCTTGTAATCTACAGTCCTTGGGTTCTAATCCCGCCATGTACCAATGTGATTATCAAATTTCATATGTTAATAATTTAGCCGACGTTCTTACGGCGAAGAAATTCAAAGATATGTGTAAAGTCAACTGAGTTGATTATGGCCTAGTCACCTCTAACTTAGGAAAGCCCCTCGGTGGGGATGCGAGCTGGTGATGAATCAAAACATAAGGTTGTAAGGCAAAAGTGTGAGTGTTCATTATTGTTACGTTTAAAATCAAATTTGTACATATTTGAATGTATTTGGAAACTATTATTATTATAATTATTTTGGAACAAATTTCTTTGTTTCTGGTAACATCCATTTGACTCAAATAATTATTGTAAAACATAGATTCAAATTTAAAACAAACGATGGTAGTTTAATAAAAATAGATAATAATTTTGTCTTCATAGTTATTTAAATATTTTAAGATCTGCTTAAAATTTTAAACAACCCTCATCAATAACATTTTGTATAAAATATTTGGATATTCGCTTATTTGTAGAACTCATTAAATGTATAATCGTCAACTTATTAAACAGAGATGGTCTATCTCTTAATGTTAACTATAATGACAACTAAAAATTAGTTTTCTTCTTCGATTTCTGATCTCAAATAATTTACAAAATCATGCTACTATTCTTGCTAATATCATAAATGCGATAGTTTAGATAGATGGATGTATGCTTGTTAGAGTTCATAGCGTAAACTGTCGAACATATCTGTATGAAATTTAATATAGATGTAGAGGATAGTAGGAGTACAGTGGTAGAGCCCGCTTTAACATCTTCGCACGAATGGGTCGGCTCGCCCGATGAAATACCACAACCACACCAAACAGGGGTGAAGTGGGAGTAATTCCGCGTTTCGTCTGATGAGTGAGCTGCCGAAGGACCAGTCTTGGTCCCTTTTCTTTCCCACCCTTTTTTCATAAGAATGGGATGGAAAGGGAACGTGGATTTGACGGTGGAGAAGAAGCACAGAGAGGGGAAAATGTCCTTTTTATGTGAATCTCCTCCTCCGTCGATTATTACTTAGGTGGGCAACGCATCGGCTATTGCGAATGTCCATAGGGCAGCGCTCGCATACCCATTTTGGCGGATTCAGGTGGCCGTTTGCTCGTTTGTCACCTTATGTTATGAAAAAAAAAACATAGGCTCCTTACTTTTGTTTTTATATACCACGATTATTGTTAAAGAATGGTTAACAATTTATTTACCTGTATAAATATGCAACGAGACATGTAATTTAAATCTAACAACTTATTCTGTATTAAAGCTTCGAATACGTCAAAATGGTTATTATTGAAAGTAGTACAAACTAAACTATACACCACGTACTGACAATTTTCACATGAAAGGGGAGACAATTGAAGTAATAATCTCAATGGACACACGTGATTATTACTTGGACACAACTATCTGAGGCCATTATAAATATTGTTACGCTTGGCAGACTAACAATTGTTTATAATAATAACCGGGAAAGGGACTTACATATTCCATATTTAATAGCATTATTATTGCATAGTGCGGTCATAAGTAGTACTTTATGTTATAAACTAGCGGTCTCCCGCGACTGCATCCGCGTGGAATTAAAAAAGTAGCCTATGTTCATTCAGACTATCCACTACATTTATGCCAAATTTTAATGAGATGCGATCGACATTTTAGGCTACAAGGTCTAAGAAACATCCATCCATACATCTAAACTTTCGCATTTATATACGAGGAAGAATATGAAATAAGATAAGATATGAAGTAACAAGCGAGATGTCCAAAAATTTTAATTCTCGTCATCACAATATTTAAGTTAAATAATTTTAATTTTATAAGTTCATTCCCCTTCAGATAAGGAGTGTCATAGGTGTTTGTCAACTTGTATAAGATGTTACAAACTGTTGCAATTGATTTTATTGCATTTTAGGTGTTAGATACGCTCGTTATAAGAAACCACAAGCCAGCGCTAACAAGTATCTGAAGTTACGACGCGACAGAAGTTTGCGATCGCAAATCTCCTGATGCAGAATTTGTCTACTGAAGCAGAATAATAAACCACATCAAAACTTATAAGTAGCGAGGTCTGCAAATTGAATTATTATATGGAAATCCGATTTAAACTTATAATTTTTATATTCCTTTAAATCAATTTTTCTGGATACATTTACACTTTTCCCATTAAAATATCAATTTAAAATATATTTATCCATGGCAAAACTAGTCAATTTATTAAATGTCAATTTAATTTGGTTCTTTATACTTTTTACCTAGGGTACAAACGGTCGTAGTACACGATTTGCCACATATGTAATACTGCTCGCATCTCTGGGCCGGAGCTCCTAAATACCAGCTTCATCCTTTTGACCGCATGCGGCGGCGTGTCACTCGAATCGTCAACAACCGGAGTCTTACCAAAAGGAAATTCCGCTGCCCTATCCCCCTTACCAAAACCAGCTTTGCGCAAAGGCACTATAATTTTCTTGCACCTTGGATTTACAACCAGCTATTGGCACAGAGTGATACAAATTTTGGAATGTTGAGTTGTTTCAAATTCAAAAAGTATGTTATAAAATGGTTAATATCACTTGATTATGATTGCACTGAAAATCTTTTCAAAATAATGCAATAAAACATTTATATTTGTTTGAAAAATAATGTTGCACTACAGTAAACATTAGTAATATTAAAAAAACACTCAAAACTAAATACACACACTCACACATATGTTTCACACACACACACACACGCACTTACTCACGCACGTACTCGGATTCATACACACACACACATGCAATATCACATACTAAATTAATTGTAATATATAATATTATATTTTTCTTTGTTAGGTAGCATCTTACTCTTAAATATGATAATTGATAAGAGAAGGTCCTGTCTCCTGAAACACAGTTGTTGTAATTAGTTCAGGAGACAGAGCCCCAATAGATTTTGTAAAAATATTTTTTGTCTAATAAAGAGTTTTATTAAGAGGGTATTTTTTTATTAATTTTTTTCACCGATCAGCTTGACTCATTGGCACTGCGAAGGGACGTCAGTTACCTTTGCATATTCTATCGCCTCTACTATAATTGTTTGTAACCATACCGCTAAGTTCCGTCATCGCACGAGTCGACAGAGTGCCAAATATCATCGTTACTACCTCGGAGGTTTGCCATTTGAATTGTATTCAGTGAGATGATCGTATTGCTTGTAAATTGTGTTATTTTACATTTCACAATTTATTTGGTTCACCATGAGAGATGATCAATATGTTTAAAATACGTTTATATAAATAAATTTGCAACGAATCGGTTTGAGAAAGAGTTGAGAACGATTGTTATTTTATATCATACATATTAATTTAGACTGCTTCGTGTCGCAACAAAGTTTTGACTTTTAAATTCAGTTGTTCTTAGAAAACAATGTCCGCTATAACTAGGGCTACCATCTTTTAAATAATGTAGTCTCGAACATTGGTGACACAAACAACTCAACACTTGACTGATAAAAAAGCGAAAATCGAGTTACATTTAACAACATCTATTCTTTATCATTAGAAAGAAGATGCGTCATCCAAAGACTTCGCATACCAGATTGACCCGATAAAAATTAATTTAATCCTGACGAGGCGGCGGTAGCAGCCATAGTTACCTATTTCTATCTTCGTTCTCTATGGCAGCGTAGAGCAAACGCCGAGTTACTTATTTAGAACACGTTAAACATTGCATTAAGAAAGTTTATAAACAAATAAGTTGTTATTAGTTTGGGTCACGTTGTTTCAGATTCTAGACATGTAAAAAGGTCGTGTAACTTGTACCGAAATAGAACAATAGTCAAATTTAACCTTTCTTTATAACTCTAACATTGAAATCTACCATACTAACCATACTTAATACTATCTTTCAAACAGATGCGAACGTTTAGATAGATGGACGTTTGTTACGTAATATTCAAAACGGCTTAATGGATATCGATTAAATTTGGCATATAAAGTGTAGTCTGGAACGCTAAGTATTTTTAAAAGCTAGTGTCCTCATAGATTAATAGTGTGACAAAACGTATGCAACTAGAAGGCAAACTATTTAAGTCTAATTTATTCTAAATAAATAACTATGGGCTCGCGCTTTAAAAATGGATTTTCAGTTTTAAAACATACCATTACATGGTAGACATAAAAATAATTAGATGATATAATAACCCGCTATTATTGCAGTACACTATTATTGAACACACAAAAGTGTACTTCCCATTAAATTACTGTGGTACAATCCAAGTTCGCTTCGCTTGAACGCATGCACTTGAAGTCAAGACATCAGCACATATGGATATGCATTAAAACTGATGACATTTGAAACGAATTTATTTCATATCTCTTATCCTAAGTTTAGGAGAAATTGTAATGTGAAATGTCTATTAACTACTTAGTTTTGACAAGTAAAAGTAGTTTGAAAAGAAAAACATGACATGACAGTACAAAAAGGATCTTGGTAAACTTTTTTTGACGTTTCGACGTTGACTGAGGTACGCTCGTGAGCTGTCATAATTTAGTTTAACTTATGCCCACCGGGTCTAATAGCCTTATTTGTCTTATCTTGGATCCCTTTACATATTTATCAATGAAATAAAAAGCGTGCGTTTTTTTCTTACTAACTCTAAAAGCGATTCATTTAAAAGTCAAACAATACGGGGGACAATAAACTATGATTTAGTTGCGGCAGGTAAATTGACCCCTCCGCAACTTAATATTTATAACATGACAATATTATTTAAAGCGAAACAACAAACCTGTGGAATTATAACGGATATTGAATATATCAATGACCTTTCTTGGGTTCATTGATATCACGCAGGTGACAAATTGACTTAAAGACTTTTTTCTTCTACGTCTATCAGACCCGCTGACAGATTTTTTTATCGATAACAGAGACATACGACAAGAGTTTAGTAATAGCAGATGCAGTCGTGACTTGCATACCAGTTGACAGACACGACAGCATGCTGCACTGTAATAAGTCATCATTGACCATTATAAGTAGACAGACTACAAAGTTGTATTTTGTGCTCATTTGATTTTGCCCATCTTAGAGCTGACTGTGCCTTTTGTGGCGGTGATAAGAATTGGAACTAATTATCGAGATAGAATTAACTGTCATTAACGTCTACAGGCGCAATTAATCTGAAAGATGCATATATCATTTCCAAACAAAGACTGATCCATTTAAACGATACCTACCGGTACCTGGATTAAACAGTAACGCGAAAGACTAGCATTGTAGAGGTAGCTAAATGAAAAGCATGTTTTTGCGCCGTTTAGACCCCCACAGTATAGACTTTTAATATGATAATAGATATTACCTGATAGTTTAGTTGGTCTCTTGATCAATATGAACGAGTATGGAGGTGCGTACATTACACCGATTTTTTTTTTACAACCCGACCCGATCAAACTATCGACTGATTAAGTCTTTCAAGTGCTGCAAGTCTAGCTACAAAATGGTTTGTTAGAGCAAACTAAATCCACGACGAGGTTGTATCAAAAGTTGCTTCAGTTCCGGCACGCTTTGTGTCTCAATGCCACAGGGCTAAAACCCGCCGGCATCCGCGTCACGTCTACCGAATCTGCCTCCGACGTCGCATCGTGCATGACTTTTTTCGCATCTTACATCCTTTGTTAGATCATAACAAATATTACGATATTTCTTAACTCGCCTTGTTTTAGGTAAATATTGCTGCAGTAAGTGGAAATAAATAAAAGTGCACACAATGGTACAATGTTTACACGACTACGGAAACATTAAATTTCATCATGAACGAACAAAGGAATCGGCGCGCGATGCAACGCTAAATAAATTTCAATTTATCACAGTATTTATACACCGCCGACGCGTTCTCCTTAGACTGGCAGACAAAGTGACTTCTATATTAATATTTGGGATAAAAACAAAGATAAAACTAACAAACAGTAGCGAATGCATAATTTTCCTCGATATTGTGATAAGTAAAAAGATTAAATACGTTCAGCGCGTTGCGGGAAGTATTTCCCCGTATTTGAGCTGCAGCGTGTGCGGTAGCTATCACTTAGTACCCCTGGTGGTTGGTTTGATAAATTTCGTTCCCATACAATAACAAGAGATAAATTTATTCCTGACTAGCTGTAGGACGCGACTTCGTCCACGAAATATTAAAGTATAATAAGTAGACTTTAATATGCCCGCCTATGTAAAGTACCCTTTAGTGAAAGTCTGGTAGAAATCAGCCCAGCCGTTTCTGAGATTAGTGGGAACAAACACGGCTTGCGGACAGACAGGGAGACAGATAAAGACACAGACAAAAACATGCGATTTTCGTTATTGGCAACGCAAATACATCTTCCAGAAATCTGGAATTTTTCTTTTGATATTACAAACAATATGTATGGATACAGATATCCGTATAACTTTCAGTTCAATTGGCACACTGAACGTGTTATATAAAGACATTATAAAAAAATGTAATTGTTTCCACGATCGCTGCGGGATGACTGAAGTGTTGCCGAGTGAAAAATCTAGAAAAACATATCGATCTGTCAATCAAAATTAAAAAGCCCGATTGTTTAGAATAATAAAATCGCTAACATACATTAGTAGACAAAATTATTAATGTGTATTAAAAATGTATAAACAATTCGAACCAGACACAACAATGTAGATAAGGAAGCTATCGTCGCTGCGACTACTATTACACCTAGGTACGCGTTTAAACATTGTTGTATTAAAAGCGTGCCTACTTTGTTTTGATTAATAATTGCTTGTAGACCACATTGCCTTTGTTTATGTTACATGTTTGTTATAGGTATTTTTGTAACTTGATTTATTGTACAACACTTGGAATTGCTATTTAGGTAATGCAGCGTAAGTTAAAAACTTTAGTGAAAAAGTAGATTTGCATGTATCGTTTTACTATCTTTTCATTCTTGTAAATATACTTCGATAGTTAACCCTTTCACGCTCAAGGGAAAAAATTAACCCTTCTACAAAAATCGTTATCGATTATTAAATTATTATTGAATCGATATTTTATTACTATATTAAATTATTCAAAATCTATACACTCTGCTGTGTTTTTCTTGTGATATTCTCTTACTTTACACCCAAAATAGTTAAAACATCGTGTTGTATTCGCATATTTAGTCTCGGCCATCTTATTGTCCTGTAAGGGTCAAGAAATCTTTTGGTTTGGAATCCAAAACCGTGCAAAACATATTATCAACGTAAAACAGTGATAACAATACATTTCCAATATGTGTTTTGCAGTGGAAACGCGCGGTTAACCCGTTGTGCGTACCGTCAAGTGGACTGTACGCAGAACGGGTTCAAGTAGAGCTTGAAATAGACTTAATAAAACGCATAAATCTTACATTAGGGTCAATATGAAATTGGACAGTTTCCAACATTTTCAATATGTAACCACCAAACATTTAACCTGACTATTTAACGCAAATCATTAGGAATACGTAAAATGATGTTAAAATCCAATCCATATTAATATAATAAATCGTAAACACATACTACTTTGTGGCGTAAAATGTCGGCAATCACAGCATATTTTTTAAAAAGACTTTCTTTAATAAAAAGCCCTCCAATAACGACACGTCTTAGGCTATATATTTTCACGCTATTAAACTTAGGGGAAAAATAAAAGGAAAAATATACCTTCATGTGGGAAAGGGACCATTAACTACAAGCAGCCAACATTAAGGAATTAATAATAAACTAAAGTTTTTATAATTTCACGCTAATGAATCCGCACGGGAACTGCTAGAAATTAATATAAGGGAATGTTTGTTTTTGCAAAAGTTGTAGAGTCTAAAAGGAGAGACGATTAGCACTCCTCGTGACAAAGAATGGAAAAGTTGTAGATTCGAGGCTTTTTACTGTTTTATAAAAATTTAACTGAGTCAATCTACATTTAGGCCTCATGTAATTAAAATACTCTTGTATAGAAACATAAATACACTATGCTAATATTAAAAGAACTAAGTTATGTGTTAACTACTAGGTTAACTACGTTAACCCTTAGTTCGATAGTGTCCAGTGTGACGAATAACTAATTTAAAAAATCTACTGAACTAGGTCAAAGAAAAATAGGTGAGATTTTAATTTTAGTCTGTTGGTAACAGATATTTTTTTTGCGATACAATAAACTCCCGTCGAATTAAGGGATAGATAGTTTTATTTATATTAGTTTCAGTAATAAATTCATCTTTATACAAATAAAAAATAATTTAAACGTAACGTGTCTATGACTAAAAGCGTTTCAATTATTACATAAAACTATGTCGCGATATACATAAAATAACCGGCCCGACAGTAAGATTACAAACAGAAAACAATTCGGCCTACATAGTGATAATGTTCCGAATATTCGCGCAACTAAGTTTATCACACGGACATCTATCGCAGTGAACATTAAACACGCGTACGAGTTGATAGCTGATACACACTAAAGCAACCTCACGCTACGTCCAGGACGATTACTTAATACGGTGTAACAAGCGCGTAGAACCTCACTGCAGTGCGGCCGCAGCCGAGCAAACGTGCCCTACTGACACCGAACGAAATCAAAAAGCGACGCCGCCCGGCACACCATACGCATACAAAATTACAAAACAGCTTCAGCCATTGACTACAGTGTAAACTCTCATTCACTGTTTGCTACTTCATCGTATATTTAACTTATCATTTCATTTGGAACCGCGCACCGCTGCTGCTACGTCTATTCCACGAAAAAAAAACCTAAAAAAACCCTGTTTCACACAGCTCATTCCATCGTAGGATAGCGCGAAAAGCAATTGCGACGTTGCCGCACCGTGCAACCGAGCGTACGAGCAGGTAGCCTGTAGCCTCTACAATGCATACGCACAACAATGTAAATGTAATTATTATACAACCACTTGTCTCTTTTTTCAGACACACTTTTAAACGTTTCCCCGGTGCCTCATGTCCCCCATCTTAATTACAATAAGAAAAATTACAATGTTCAACTATCCGACTGGTTAGACTCTGTTAAGGTAAAATCCAACTTGAATCTCTTGTGACTAATATAATACAATTACTACTTATAAATTGACTTATATCAGCTATTATGAAAATAGCATACGTTAATTGTCGGCATATATTAAAACACGTTAATTATAGCTTCAAGACTTAATGTATAAGTACATACCGCTAGTAGGATTCACATAGGAAATTTTCAGCTCCGTCTCAATGCTTTCAGTTGACTTTGTATCTACACAAGTTATTTCATATTCTGGAACTTCCATGGCGATTTCGTTCTTTGCCTGGCTACTGGAGGCAACCAGACCCTGCGCAACACTCATTTTCGGAGAATCTTCGTGCATTATTTACGGAAGGTCAAACGGAATTGCTAAATTATTTAGCTCGAGAAATTATGAATTTTCGTTAAGGCGCAAAATTCATGATTCAGTCTTAGATATTTTCTGATAATATGTACAATACCTTAAAAAACACAAAATGTAGGTCTCTAGGCCACTTCACTTACACTGATATTCCGACATAACTCGGGTTCAGTGGAACTACTGTACTCATGACTGACATTGAAATAAGTCGGTAAAGGGCAACGAGAAATTAACCCAATTCGAGAAAAGTGTGTCATGGCCTAATTTTCACAAAAAAAATGTAAAACGTGAATAATCATAGTTTTTAATGCATTTGCGCTTTTTTACTAGTGTATTTTTTAGAGGTATAGCAAAAAAAAATTATAAAGTACTATTATCGTCTTTATTCCGAAACATTCAACACAACCTTAAAAATTCATGTAAATGATGCAAAATGACTACATTTGCTCATGAATACGCTGTGTTGTGTAATAAATGACCGTTTCTGTTGCACAATCCTTTCACAAGGGCTTCAAATGTAGGTCAATCTGCATGAGTATTATTGCAAAGTAGTTTTGATTACTATTTTTAAATTGGGACATCGAAACTATGTTATAGAAACATAGTAAGTGTTTAATCTATATTTAAAATAAAATATTTTTAGGAATACATAAGAAAAATCCTTATATTTTAATTTTGACGCTGACTAAATACATCCGGTGGTTCTAGCGCCATCTAGTATAAATAGACATAAACATAACCAACCAACGTCTACTTAACAAAGTGTTAATAGATGGCAGTGCGATCTTTCAATAATTTTTGGCGTCGATATTTGAAAATAAAAACATGAGACAAGCTCTTTTAAATTATCACCTTTATAGAATCGTAATTTTCGTTAGTAACACAATAATTAATTTTTCTGTGTTGAATTTTAAGTCAAGCGCCTCGCTATATGGAACATCAAGTGTCAAAATTGTGCATTGTCACCATCTGTCGCTTTGACATTTGAATAGACTATATTAGAAGAGCTTGATTTGTTTCTGACCGCAGAGTCACTATTGCTTTTATATAAACATAATTCAATTTTTATTTGAAAAATTATAAATAATAATAATATAAACGAATAGATGTCCCAAAAAATGCTAGAAATTTAATAAAAATTACAAATTTGAGGTTACATCGGGAATCTTAGTTACTGTCGAAGTTCGGTTTCTTGCAGTAAGATAAGCTTTACGTCCAATTACATCATTAAAATAATGCATCATAAAATTATATACAAGTATTGTCAACAACAATGTCCGTTGAATGATAAAGAGTCAATAAACGACCTTGCCAATGTAAACAAAGTATCATGTGTCAATCAATAAACGTACACTTGTCCAACAATTTACTAGAATAATAGGTATTGTTGAACTTGCAGAATTTGCATATTTCTATTTATATGACGCCGTCGCCACAAAAAATATTTACGTATCATATCCGATTGCCACATACCTTCTGTTCCAAGTAAACGCCTTTACCTTGGGGCGTTATTGAGCGGGACCAATAGGTGTAAGAGATGTATTTATGCACTTAAAGAATCGAAAACTGTAAAATAGTTATAAAAACTACTTCAAATAAGGCCATATTAATTAGAGTTTTTCCTCCCAAGACCAATTCTAAATCATCGGTTGACAGTATCCATATTACCGCGATCGCCTAAAAAAGCGTTGTTAAGAATACTCTCAGAGATGCTTTCCAAGGAATTTAAAAAGGGTAATAGAAGTTCTTTTAACAAGGAATACTGTAAAAATAATATACTGCAAAAATAACTCATTACTTTATTATGACAAGAGAGTATTGCTTATTTTTTTTACGTTAGCGTTATGAATCGAATAAAATGTCATACGTTCAAACTGTGTTTTTCTCTTCTCTACATAGTTAAAACAAAAAGGTCAGTCACATATCTGAGTATTTGAATATTCATAAGTGGGATCTACTTTTAATCATCAGCCAGAATCATCAACAGTCAGACGAAAATACACAGAATTAGGGCTCCCTTACCTTAGGTTAGTTAAAAAAATAAAAAAAAGCCTGAATAAACGTTAATTAAACCGGAAACGAATAAAAATTGAATAATGCTACATAATCTGTAAACGCTTGTAAGCGTTATTGCGTCATATGGTCATATATACTTACCAATAAAAATATTTCCATACCCCAAATCACTATTCAGTTTGCCATGGTTACCATGATCTGTAGCTTACGGTTCACATGCAGTTTGTACCTTCATAGACGTGCGCAGTACGATTAATCAGGCGGATCGTGGCTCGTCGGCTCACATGTCAGTCGGTTTTTAAGTCCATAAGCGAACAGACGACCAACAGTGCCTTAATACGTTTTGGTTATTGATTTCAATGTATACGTTAATTTGGTATTCAATAAAAATGAAATTACATGAATCAAAATAAGATTTTACTGGATATCAGTTGTCAAAATGAATAAATTCCTTTTATACAACTTTGCTATTTAATTTTACCAGTCGCCTACTAAAATTTCTAATCTAATTGCAAAGCAGGCGTTAAACTCATTTTAGAGTTTTTTTAAATTCCTACTATCAGTTCACATTTAGCGAATTCTTCAATCATCAAAAAAGTAGATAACATATTGTTTTATACACTCAGTTTTTAATACATTTCGTTTCAATAATTATGTAACATACCAAAAAATGCAATAGAAATTATCATAGGTACTATGTAGACATACGAGTATAAATTCATTTATCAAGGCTGGACCAATACAATGCATCATTGTGGTTGTTATTAAGTACCTTAGAACAAAGGGCTAGCACAAAGCAATGCCAGTTTTGGTTTAAATTACTGTAGGTCGATAACCATTATTTTGGACTATTTGATTGATATGGTAATTTTTTTTTTATAATGATGTCATGATGAAGTTATTTTTAATAAAATTAATTAGGTAAAAGTACCACGATAATAAGCGATAAATAGATAATTGAACTAGTCTAGAAAGATAACCTATAAATAAAGGATATACGTGTTTTTCTTTGTTATGAGGTGGCAATCGAGAGCGACCACTTGAATTCGCCAAAACAGCGAAGCGACCGCTGTCGACAGACGAAGTTAGCAGATACATTTTGACATACAATAACTGTTAGTTATGTGTCTTTAAAACGTCCGAATATAATAAAACAGTTCATTACATCTAATATTGAATTATGTAACAAAATTTTCATAACCATAGTCTGAATCCATTGTAAAAAATATTACGTAACACTTACTTAAAAATTGCGTCATCCGCAATAGCATATCACAATGTAGTGATGATGTAAAGTCCTGTAGGAAAGGGAGGGACACATTTAATCAAGTGATCGTCTCAGATTTTCACGTAACGATTACAGTCAAAGAATTAAATTCCCTACCCATTTAAGATCAAAAGTTAAGCTAACACGTTATCGACCTATTTGCATTATAAGCATCAAATGACATTTCCCTGATGAGGATAGGAAATAAACCTCATTGATTTTGCCACTTGTAAAATGGCAGAGATTTTGCGGACGAGTAGCTCTTTGGTCGTATTTTTGAAAGATCATATAAAGCAAAATGTATTACCAATAACATTTATCCGAAGGTTTCCACTGTCCAAATACCAATTACACAGTAAATGGGAGAGATATGTTACTTTTACAGATCTTTCGGCATTAGATGCTCACTGCTTAACAATGTAATACGGCCTTTGTAGTTAAATTACATTTTTGTATTAGAACTTTTTATACTTACCACTACGTTTTTGATCTTCATGTTATAGATGGAATATCGTTTAGAAACAATTTGGTGAGAATTTCCTTTTATAAAAATAAAAAAAATACTTCAAGAGCGTGTATTAGAGCATGCGCACACCTTCGACTACATTCACTTAAGGGTAGGCAACGCATCTGCAATTGCGGATATCTATGGGCAGCGGTCGCTTTCCATTTCGATGGATTCAGGTGGTCGCATGCTCGTCTGCCACCTTATATCATAAAAAAATCACAAGTGTGGTGCGATTGTCGATTGTTTCCCAGCCATTTTTTTTTTAGTTACACAATTAAACATCGAGTAGTGTGTGCATCTCAATATAAGCTCGTAGGAATCAAATCAAGAATAAATAGTTCTGCGAAAATTTAGTCAAAGGTGTGTCCAGGCTCTAAGGCAACGTTTTTTTCAGATTCATCAGAAGACAACCTGCATTTAAATATTAACAGCACAGTCCGCCAATTTTTTTGTCTCTTTCTGAATACGACAAGCTATTGGAGTTTTAAAATTTTTTGCTTACCATGTAGTTTTTCAATAAAGAACAAATAACGTTTTATTCAGATGCCATATGGGTGTAAGTTATTACTTGGGTTTAACTGAGCTTGGTAATTGACAATATCACTACAATCACAAAAAAAAACAATTCAATTTAAAAGTATTTATTACATAAACGATACCATACATAGCATAATTATCCAATAATAATACAACAATAAAATACAGAAAATTTTATAAGATTCATTATTATCTAGCGACTTTATTCCGTTTTTTATCAGTACATTTAAAGAAAAAATGAACTATAAAATAACGGGTATCATAGATAAAAATGTATACTGCAGGAAAAATGATAACATTAACATAAAATTCTAAGTTCATTTCGTGTATTGTTGAAATTAAATAAATAAAATGTTTCGATTACTTGGGTTCGAATAAGATGTAACTTCCGTTTGCTTTATCCTCTAGTTTCATTGTATTCATGACGTTATTTAATTTGCGATGGCTCTGATGTATAAAGTTATAAAGGAAGCTCAGGTTCCATATTTCAGGGACAAATTATTTATAAAAGATTAATATTAGAAAGAAGACGTAAAGAGAAAAGATATCACATACTAAGACGTTTTAAAACAATTTTATAAATTGTCATGTATAAAAGAATTTTAGCATTAGACGTGAGAAATAGAATAAAAGTGGGATGGATGAAGTGGCGACAGGTCACAGGAGTAATATGCGACCCGCATATTTCCATTAAAATAAAGGGGAAAATTTACAAAACCGTCGTATGATGATGATGAAAAGAATTTTAGCATTCGACTACATGATTATTGCATGTCAACCATTCTAAGCTACAGCTGATACTGCGAGATGGTTTCATGAGGTTTATTAGTTATTAAATTGCTGAAAAATCGTATCAGATCTTACAAAGTAACTTTTAACATGATGACTTAAAAGTTGACATGACCCAACCGTAAAAAAGAACATCAGGGAAGCATCGAATAAACATTAAGATACTGGATTCTCATATTTTAAAATGAAACATTTATCATATACGTTTTCATACTAAAGTACTAGCTAGTCAGTGAAATTATTTATAAGGGTCCTAGGTCTGTGAATAGTGAAGAGTGCAGGTAAACACAAAATGGCAGACTATGTTGCAGCTTAAAGGCCTGTCAGTGAATTATAAAAATGATATAATGGTCTGTAACAATCAACCCTTCAAATACTTTTAACAGAAACGCGTTCAGTGGAATGCTACGAATAACACACTAGCTGCTGCAAATAGCTCACATTTCCATATCGATGCTGACCTGCCACTCATTTACAACATACGAGGTATAACTACGATAGGAAATGGTAAGGGGTAGTAAGTGCATACGCGAAGCCTACATGACTATGCATCGCAAATTAAATTTGAAAAGTTAAAAGAACAATAACTATAAATAATTAAAAACACCAAATAATAACAATGTTGTACCTGGCACGTCACATACAAATTGGCCAAATAATTTAAAACGTTTAAAAAACCTAAATAACTTTAAAATTATATGTTTTATTAGAATAGAATACATGCAGTTCAAATATAAATTGGTTAATTGGATAAATTTAAAATAGGAATTTCCACATGTACATTGAACACGTACCAACGTAATGTCCAAAGAGGCCATCGGATAAAAAAGTTGCATTACGTACTACGATATACCACGACGAATATACTCAAAATATGCCCCTCACTTAAAGACACCTAAACATTTTGAAAATAAACACATCTAAAGTTAATAATCTTAGAATTTAACATCTTGATAAAAGCACTTATTGACAAAAATATTAATCGAATTTAGAATTTAGAAGTTATTGCAAAGTACGCCGCATATCAAACGGTTACGGCTCAATATTCGAAACATAGCAAAATACCTTAATCCAATTTAAATATGTCTTAGTGATTACGATACTTAGTAGATCACAAGATCTTTACAAATACCAACTAATCTAGAACTATTAAGTAAATTTTTGTACCGTTAAATGAAATCGAATTAAACGAGAAAGTAATCGAAGCTAGACTACAAGACACACAAATTAGCGGACAACAGTCCTGTAACATATTACTAGCATTAGCGTCGGAGACCCTCTTGCAGAAAGGATAGATAATAGAAAAACAGCCATTGAAGATAAAAGATACAAAAGTAAGTGTAAGGTACCAAACTGGGGGTAATCTTAGATTTAATAAATCAGTCCGTTGTCTACCGAGTTGCTTTATTGACGTCCCAGTAAGGATTACACGATTATAGTTTGCGTCGTTCGAGAGAAAACGAACACAAATACGGTATTACTTTCCAACAGAACAGTTACACGATTGAAGCATTTATAAATGAATAAGCTGCCTTGTGCGAGAGGGTTACCTTTGGGAGTGATATAACAGCGTTTGGTGAGTTTTGCGTCGGGTTACCGAAGGTTATTTAATGTTCACATGAGGAACTTTCCGATAATGATGCCTACGAACGCCATGCCGATGGCGATGGCAATCCAAGGGATCAAGGTAGCCTGGGCGTTCTTGTCGGGAGTATACGAATGCCGGCGAGCGCGGCCCTCGCCCACTTTCTGGTGCAGGCGCAGTAACTCCTCCTAGAATTAAAAAGAAACAATAACATTAATACTCACGGATACTTTGTTACATTTATATAATTTAAGGTCAAAAGGACTCATGCCTCTCATGCACATGAAAAGTTTCGTCGCTAAATTAAAAAAAATCGCAATTTACTACACTACTACATTTGGCAGAGCGAGGGATATAATTGTTAGTTTCCACTGCCGAAACAAGTATACTAAAAATTTTGTCATCTCTTCAATTCTATTTTAAATCAAAACAGAGCTAACAAAACATTTATGTACAGTTTCGGCAACAAAAACTAATCCTAGTATCTCTTTAAAAGCTTAAAAAGTAAGTTGTAATATTACTACGCCAGCGTCAAAGTTTACAGACATCAATTCGCTAGTGACAAACATATCTGTACAAATATATAGATTCATATTGAATGAACTGAATATTATAAAAGTACAAGAACTAAAAATCCTGTTTCATCGTGTCGATCAGAGAATCACTTGAGAATAAGGTCAGTGATTGTAAAGTGTTCACTGCTAATGAAGAGAGGACGTTCCGGGAGGGGACTGAGGACATGCAATGCAACCTATAAATCAAGACATCGTGTTTCCAAAATAGAAGAAAATCAAAACCTTAATCAGGAATAGTTCGAATATTTCATTTTTTTAATAATTTTACACTAGTCATTAAGTAATTATTAAATTGGATTTGGATTAATTGGGATTTAAAAAAAAATATTTTGACCAATCACAGGATAGGATAAATTTCATTGTGACCGCTAGACTGAACAGATTTTGACTAGTGAGAGATGGTTTTTGTTTTTTATATAACTATTTATTGTACACTTTATTATGGATGTCCCAAAACTGTCCATTATGCTTAGCACAATAATAATCAAATTCGCTCCGCAATGTTTTATAGACCAAATACAAAATCGCATTATTACTATGGAATGATGAATTAATTCTGTGGCTCAATTCTCGTATATTAGTTGTACGAAGCTGAATACGTAATTACTCGCAATATTTCACTTTAGAAATGTTATGCCTTAACATTTCGTCTAGTTTTAAGAGCTTGTAGCTTCATTACTTCCAAGACTTTATGATAGTTCATGGATTCAAAGTTGCGGTTTAACGGCTTTATTGTTTGTGATGTTTACAATTCTAACAAATTTATATAGAATTTAAATTACACTTTCTTAAATACTGAAGATAATCAAAAACATAATTTCTATTTTCAAAAGGTATTCATTCGCTAAAAACGCAAGCATACATATTTATTTAGGTTCTTCTAAACGCTAAGACCTTCTAAGAACATACAAAACCATACAAATATGATTTGTAAAAAATAATATAATATTAAAAGCAGAGTAATGGCGATGCAATAAAACGAAGGAAGGGCCGCCATGCATCGACCGCAGTTTTTCGACGTTAATGTTGCAGTAGCTAAGAGCATTGAAGCCGTGTACGGGGACCCTTAACTACGGATAGTAAAGAGTATCTACTATTAAAGGCTATTCTACTAAATATTGGTTGGAAATTTTAGATTCTATTAATGTGAAATTAAAAAAAAAAGATAATGTGCTCAAATAAATAAGCGCTAATTGCTTTGCTTTATAAACATTAACCCGTAATTCGATAATGCCTAATCTGACGAACTAGTTAAAACAATATGAATATAATCACATTCATATTTCATACCTAAATATATAACTACTAACTTTTCAAAAACCCCGTTGAATTAAGGGTAAGGATTTACAGTTGCGTTTATTCCACAAATTCACGAGTACTCAAAACGCCAAGTGCAAAAAAGTTAACTTGTTAACCCTTTGCTTATGTACAAAATTAGGTCACAATGTGGTTGTGAAGCACCACTCAAAGCAACAAAAGATGAGTATATATCTTACATATGCAAAAAACATAACGGCTAGCATAACTATGTACCACAACCAAACACAAATTTATAAAAAAAAATATCAGGAAAGAAGACTACAGGTTATAGAACTCTCATTCAACGTATATATCACATCGATTTCTAAATAACATTAACACTGCTCGTAAGCATAAAAAATGTTAAATGGTAACTTACTTTCAGTTGTAAATTCTCATGTCTCAGTTTGCTTTCCTCCTCTCTCAGAAGAAGTACTTCCGAAGTCGCCTTTTGCAAATCGTTTTCCAAGTTATCGTGCTTAAACACAGTAAATGTCTGAAATTACAAATTATAACTAAAATAGAAAAAACTACGCTTATAAAATATTTCTTACATCGACATATGCAAATAAAAAGTAATAATGCTTTAAAGGAAATCTTACTTCTTACTAATGTTACTAATATTATAAATGCGAAAGTTTAGGTGGATGGATGTTTGTTAGAGTTTGTATCCTAAACTGCTGAACGGATCTCGATGAAATTTGCCATAGATGTAGAGTATGGTCTGGAAGAACTCATAGGGTACTTTTTCTTTAATTCTACGCGGATGGAGTCGCGGGCGAAAGCTAGTTATTAATAAAGTACAATAAAAGTTTACATTATACCATATTAAAGTAGAAGCTCGATAAGTAAAAGTCCAAGGGAAACACGAAATATTTTAAGTTATCAAGGGTCTATGTTATAGAGGTTTTGAACTCTGATGGGCAATCGTACGACTACAGGATGAAAAACTGGACAAACAGTACGAAGTCGGGTGGTAACTAATTCATATCTATACTAATATTATAAAGAGGGAAGCTTTGTATTTTTGTACGTATTGAAATAATTCAAAAACAACTGACTCGATTTCCAAAATTCCGACACCATTAGAAAGTTACGGTATCGCTGAGTAGCATAGGCTAAATTTAAAATTTTACGTGGACGAAGTCACGAGCAACAGTTAGTACATTTATAAATGTGGTTAATTCTATCGGGTTGGTTATTGTTATTGCGAAAAATGTACTGTCTAAAATAATTTATATCAACTAATTACTTATGTCAACAAAAGATAATTTTAGTTAATATATTAAATAGGAACTAAGCTTCTTGCCTAGTTATTAAACACAGGTGGCGCTGATAGTTCCGAGATTTTCCTTTACCGTTATTTCAGAAAATTCACAGGAGACAATTACGTCACTTGTTTTCGTGTTAAAAACTCTTACAATATTTATTTATTAATTGTTAACGAGCCAACCTTCGTATTAAATTCGCATCTTAAAGCGCTGCAATGAGTTTACAGGTATTGTGGTACTGGGTTCGGTAAACACTTATTATTCGTCGGTTGAAAAATTCCTTGGTATATTATCAATCTTAAAAGAAGTATCACAAACAACAAGATCAAAAAGGTAGATGAAAATAAGAATGTTGTCGCATTCTAAACCAGTACAGAGGTTATTTGTTTCACTTTTACAAAATCAACTCTCATTCTCTTTAAAAATTAAACACAATGTTGTAGATGGGGTGTTTCAGGCGGTATAAACTTCTATATTTAGTAAAAATTTGTAGTATTACTTAAAATGAATCTTTTTTTATACACCCATTTAACGCAAAGAAGTCATTTTCTCACGGCACTTGTTTCTACTTACATAAAGACTAAATGCACAGAAATTTAACAAAAACTTTGGATTACCATAGTGAACAAAAGTTAAAAAGATTATTATGAAGCTAGGAAATATCAGATATGAAATGCAGAGACTTTAATGAGGCAACATGCTTAGAATTACAACCAAAGCCAATGTGTTGAAACGCAATACTAAAGATATTGGTTAATTTCCACTATAACTTCTTCTCTTATCACTATCTCTTTTTATTTTCCTTAAAAAAAAGAGATAACAATTATGTTAGCTTGCCGATATCATGACAGAAGACACGGTATGAGAATGAGATGTATTTAGTGACACATTAGTACAATTAAAAAAAATTAAGAAAGCTTTAGTCGAAGAGCAAAAATGGATGTATGATGTATGGAAGTGATTACTATCCTTAACCGTGAGGAAAACGTCCTGAAGACCAATGAGTAGTTTTTACGTGTTTCTTTAATCTGTTAGTGAAATATAATTTATGATTTTTTTATTTTTACTTCTACCACTACTCTCGGGTTAAATATGACCTAGGACCGTCAATATTTAGATAATAAAATTTAAATCGATTCGTAGGGAAATTACAGTACAAATAATTAGCTACACTGTCCTAGCTCCATTCGTATGTGATTTAAATACCTTATTCGCGGCAATAGACGTATTTATTTTGTCATCTTCTTCAGTTTTTGGAGAAACGCTAAGGAAGTTTTGTTCGACAGCAACCTGCAAGACAATAACACGCTGTGCTATTCTCAAGCCTTGGCCGACCAGGTCACGCTCCAAGATTCGCATATAAACTCATGAACTCAATTTCGATAACAGAAGTAATGAGACATTGGATAACATATTTATTGTCAGGATAATTAATGTGAAACGATTGTTATAATGTTCGAATTATTTTCATTATGTTTAGGAGTGACTAGGCTCGAGAATGGCAAAAAAAAACATTGCTAGAACTGTCTACATTAGCTCTGTTATTCAGTAACGGTATGTTAGGTTATATCTGAGTTAACAGATTGAACGAATGGCGCCGTTTATTGCTTATTATCCTATTGGTATGGTACCTACTTACAATGACCGATGCATTTTGTCAACACGGCAGTAAGGGGACGCATTACCGATCGCTACAAAACTTAGTCGGATCAGATTGATCCAATAGCGAGCTAATCTTATCTACAAAAACAACTGTATTGCCCACATGTGTAATTTATCTAATTGATATTGGTCTGATTCATCGTATTTTGGAAAAATCGTTATAAAACCAGAAATCAAAACTTTGTATCAGAGAATCTCCTATCACCTACAACATACCACTTAGCTTAGTATAAATTATCTATATGTACAAAATAGTTCCTATATCTGCCATAGTTATATTAAAAATGAAGATATTAGTTTGAACAACTCTAATCCGAATATCAATAAAATTACAATGCAAGTTGATATTACATTAAATGATTTAAAGGACTTCTTGATGCTTCAGTTAATGATGATGATAAATGCAGGCATTATTACCCAAAGAGAAGAGAAGAATGGGCAAAATAAAAATCCAAAAAGCTTACATAATGCACAGTATCTAAGTGTTTGTGTTCCATACCTTGTATCACTTGTACTTTAAAGATCAAAATATGGAACCTTTCACAGAAAACATTGCTTTTACATCAAATAACTTACCTTTGGAAGCTTAGTGTCTTCAGTGGCCGGTGCTCGCTTTTTGGTTACTTCATTCTGGGCAGCGTTGTCACCAGAATCCTGATATAAAAATGATATTAAATAAATCATCACTTGCATTTAAGAATTAACTTGGTTAAATTTAAATTAGTTTTTGTATGAAGGTAAATGAACATTTGCCTAAAAGTGTATGTCAGTGTATGGATGTGTATGTTTTTAATTATATAAAATGAACTTACATTCAAATTAGACACACGCGGAGTTTCAAAGACACATTTCAGCTTATAATCCATGAGCTGATCGGGGCTGATTTCCTTCCACTAAAAATTACCAAATAATATTAAAATCACCTTAGAACAATAAGTGATATCACAATAATTTATGTACAATAGTTATATAAAAACGTACCACTTGATCAATGTTAGTTCTGCCCTCCGGGGCAATGACACTTTGCACCATGAACTTATGTTTGTGCTTCTCATTGGGATCAAGGTACACCGGCTGAGGCGTAACTAAAATTATAAAACAATATCAAATATTAGCTTCCGTATCTAACTTAACTAGAACTATTGTTCAATAAACTACCGCAACAGTTTGTTGATTACAAAAACAGTTGCTTGCTAAATAGTAAATTTTACAAAATTAATAGTTAATTATAATCATAAAGCTAAGAAATATCAGATATTAAATGATGAAACCCTTTAATAAAGAAACATGCTTATAAACTTAATGAAAACAAAATCTGAAACTCACTTGCAATGTCGACTTTAGAATTGGGCTCTAACACACCCGAGTTGGGTCGCACGCAATACTTCTTCGGTGCTGTTGTTTTAATTTTAAACAGCACTGTATCCGAACTGGGATTGGTCAGCCTCATGTGAGTGGTATACCCCTGCTCGAACAGTCCTGAGAAATCAACTAATTCCATCAATAATAACGACCATATCACTCAGCATGAGAACAAATTGTAAACAAATTTCTATTGCCTATATGTGACATTGTTTATAACCTCTACGCATCAGTTAACAAATAATTTAGAACGCAAGTAATGTACACGACGAGAAGTTCAAATTGATCACTGAATGTCATAGGCTTACATATCCAACACAACCGTTGAATCTTTATTAGAAATCATTTATCACAGAAAGTTCAATATTGTGAATCGTTAATAACATTAATAGTTGTAATTTAATTCTTGTTACTTAGTAATTATTGAGGTTATCTCTTGTCAACTCTTCTGAAAGAAGTTATTGAACAATGATGTAATGCACATGTGGAAATCAAGTCTCATTCACAGTACAAATTAATTACAAAACAAATAATATTATTATTAGAATAATTATGATTAGTAAATTTGGTATAGATGTAGAGGATAGTGTGGATTTCTTTAATTATTAGACTAATAATTTTATTTATCACATATGTTATCAATAGTTATTACTCCGACCCCTTTTATTCAGACACTAGCTGTTCCCCTGTGACTTCATCCGCGTGAAATTATGAAAACTTTATTTTATTGTTTACATGTGTCAAATTATCAATTGCAAATGTCAAAATGACATGACATGATGACAAAGCATGGCAACCTTGCTTCCTTGATGTTGGCAGCAACTTATGGTCTCATTCCCACATTAGGGTTTTTATCCAAAATATTTACCCCCTAAGTTTAATGGTGTGAAAATATATAGCCTAAAGTGTGACTTAAGTGTAGGGCTTTTTATTAAAATATGCTGTAATATATGCTGTAATTACTGACATCTTAGGCAACAAAGAAGTGTGTGTTTACCCTTTATTATAATAGTATAGATATATCGATAAAGAGTATTTTAAAACTACCCTCCGGTAGCAAATTTCAAATGTGTCAATTATTATAACATCCATTTAGCAAATAACATCTGTACCATGTTTTTAATGTATAGTGAAATCATTTAAATGTAATCAGGAAAAAATTGTCATTTATTTATCAAATAGTTGAAGACAATCTTTAATTGCTCTTGATAAAATAAGATATTTAATTTTAATAAACATCTATCATTTTTAGAGCAGATTGATCTCAAATTAACTTGAATGCAGGAAAAAAAATAGATATATCTGATCTATTTGCTAATTAAATATTCATAATTTAAAATCATTAATTGCTAAAACAAATAATTTGTTTATGCTAGTTGACAAAAACAATCGAGAGTTTCCATTAGGACACTTGCTTTAATTACAACGAATTTTTTAGTAACAGTTCCGACAAGTCTAGAATTACATTTACTGGAAAAATGTTGTGTAATGATAAGTACTTGGAACACATTACATATAATCATAGTTTATAGTCACATAAGAAAAATATAGCTTGTTAGCTACCTATGATAGCTGGTTTCCACAAGCATGTACTCATTACTATGTTAAAATTAAAATAAATACCATCAAACTAATATTATAAATGCGAAAGTTTAGATGGATGGATGCAAGTTAGTTAGAGTTTGTAGCCTAAACGGATTTCAATGAAATTTGGTACAGATGTAGACAATAGTCTGGAAGTACACATAGGCTACTCACTTTTGTTTTTTTTATTCCACGCGGACGGTGTCGCGGGCGAAAGCTAGTATTGTTATATTGTAAAGACCACATATTTTTGTATATTGTGAAGAAAAGTTACATGGAATGTGTTAATATTTAACTATCTTGAGAAGTGGGAAACTGTGTGCTGAATACTTTCAAAAGATGTTATTAATAAGTGTGGTTTTACACATAGCTGAGGTTTTATTTAAATGTCAATGAATTGAATCCTTCAAAGTGATTTGAGAACCTAATGCAATGTATTTAAAGGTTAACTAAATTCACTATTTTAAAAAAAAATAGAGACTTTTCTAAATCACGTTGTATAAAAGTAAAAAAAAATTAATGAGGGCATTTATGAGAGTAATGAGTTTTTTTTTTATTTCAGTCAGTATTATCGTGTTACGTATTACTATTCATTGTTTATTATTTAGTTATTGATAAAATAAACCAATGAAATTAATGTTAATCCAAAATATGAAGAGAAACTGCCATCCTTGCTCAATTTTTTAATTGAATGTTACAAGTCGTAAATAACACGATGTGCAAAATATCTAAATTGTAACGAACAATATACATTCGCTCAACAATTATCACAAGAATAATAGTATAGCTGACACTGGTGTTCTATTCTAACATTATAATATACACTAGTAAAGTAGGTATACTCCATTAGCTCATTTTTAGCGACACGATTACCGACAATATGGTTACATTATTTCTATGTATTTGTTGTAAGCCAACGTAAACTATATTAATTAAAAGCATTTAACCGAAGAAATTAATGAAAACCGCACCCTGACAAAATGGATCTGGAAATAGAAACTCCCTTTTGTCAGCAGCTAACACGGCCTGTGCTACTCAAGATTTAATGCGGCAGTAGCTTAGACAATAAAAAGATATAATTCTTACCTTTAAATTTCAGCTCATTTTGCGGGTCGACAGTCAAAACTTGATTTGGCATCTTGAATTATTATAAATATCTTATTTCGATGGTAAAATTAGCTGAACAAAAAAATGACTATTCACCAACGACGGCCAGATAGAACGATGTTCACCGAACGCAGAACGATTTATGATTTCATTCGCAGTGTGTTGTACTAAAAAATTACGAATATGCAAAGGTGGCAACACTGACGCTTGCATAATCTTGTCTATATTTCTCGGTTGGACGAGAAATGATATTTTATAAAATTACTTAGCAATTAGCGTACAATTATCTTATTGAGTACCAAACTTAATTAGCAATGAAATAAAGATAAATCCTATCAAGGAATTAGAGAAGTTATACAGTTTGTAGTTTCCTATTTCCTCACCAGACAATACTTTATTGATTTTAATTCAGTTTCATACTTCATTATTACAATCAAAAACATTTTGTTACATAAAATCGTATTTTATTAATTTTCTGCTATTCCGGTATTTTTAAAATTTTCTTATGAGAACTTACGATTTCTGAACGGTTAAGTTGGACTATTTTTAATTTTTAACAGACAAAAATAAATACAATTTATATCAGGCTGTTCGATAGAAATAAAAGTAAACGTAAAGAAAACAATGTTGAAAATTCATGAAGTCCTGTTTTCACTTTGTCTTATTTTGTTATAAAAAAGCACAATAACCTTGTGGCACCTTTTCGACATTGACAGGAGGGCGCCATTAAGTATTTAGGGTTACCAGCAAAAGTAATATATCCACATTAAAGGGAAATCCTTTCCTTTTGGAAAATAAACGTAATTTGTAAAGGAAGTACTTGTACCTTACAATGTAACTATGATATGATCTTGATTTAGTTTTTTTGGGGAGAAGACTCTATAGATAAAGAACTTTTGTAAGAAATTTTTAACAATCCACTCTCATTAGACATTAAGGAAAGGAACAGCCTTAACATAATGGAAACTGTCTTACTTAGTTCTTATCTAGAGAATAATAGAAATCTTAATGATTGTTTGTTATTTACAACCAACGCACAGTACAAACTGTATGGTGTGTCATTAGGATTTTATGTCACGAAGGCAAAACTTCCAGTTGCACAAAACATGTTACATCTAAGGGTTCGGTCATTGCAATTTGAAATAGGTAATAAAACAACTATCAAAAACATATTTTTGAGTATATTACTATATATACATTTTAAAAATTACGAAATTAAACATGTACACGCGTCCCCTTGGGAGTTAGGGAATTTCTTGAAATGTCAAATGGTAACACATATTCGTTAATAAGATGATTTATTTTTATTACTGGACCCACTACTTCGTCTCAGAGATAAAAATATTTCCCACTTTAAAAAAAACTCACTTACACTACTTTTAACCACTTTTATCACTTTTTTTCATGGAGCAACATTAAAAAACCACACACAATGCGTAAAGTTAAGACGCGAAGTGAACTGACAAGCTATGACACTTTTACCCGGACATTAAATGCCATTTCTTAATTCATAAAATTGCCGGATGCCAAAAGAAGTTTGTTCCACTATACACCAGCTCAAATGTCAAAACAATAATGGCTGGGTCTGGCTGAATATTCGGTTAGCTTTTGCACTGCTGTTGTTAAAATTGTAATTGTTTTGAAAGTTGCACAGGAACTTGTGTTATAAACCGTTTTTTATTTTATTTTTGATCTGTTAATTATTTTATAGCTTTGTAGTAAAGTAATTGTGACATAATGTAAAGAAAAATTGTTTTACTAGACATCATTCTCAATAGCAGCTACTTTTTGAACGTGTTAGTGATTGCATAAGATGCCCGGTTAATTTAAATTATAAATATGATTTATTTTAATGTCACTAACATTAGTCTGGTATTAAGAACATGCATAAAACTAAATCGTGGTTTTCTTACACACGCGTCAATAAAACATAGCTTTAATATAAATTGCCAAAGACTCTTTGGTTATGTTCCTATATGTAGCCGTCGTATCCACACTTCAAAAACTAACAGACAGATGCAAAAGGATGGTGTCACACTTATCCCGTCACCACAGGAGGTAGGTCCATCAAAATCCATAAAATCTTGTTCTATATTAAATTATTAAAAATTATTTAATTGGTCAGACGGAGGAGTAATTCTGTCTGTGTAGATTTGTTGGTTCTAATGTGATTGTACATATAGCTGCTACTGAATAAGTAAACTGTTGTATCATGTACTTATCTCGTTAATTTTTGTCTGTCTTCATTGTTAACTTCCATATTTCTTTTAGGTGACACTTATTCTTCGTAAAAATGAGTTCAACAAAGAATTCTCCTCTGGATCTGTCAAGTCATATGATTCCAATCAGCTGGCCTCCAATGATCCCATTGAGGATACGAGATGTGAAGGGCAGTGCAAGCTAACACCAGGTAAGCCTTCGTAATTCTTGAACACATTTAATTTTTGCCTTAGAATGTTTACAGTGGGAGAGCGTGCTTTAACATCTCCGCTCTAATGGGCAGGCTCACCTGGGGTAATACCACAACCACACAGAAAATAGTCATGAAGTGGAAGCTATTCCGCGTTTCGTCTGATCAGTGTGGTGCCCGAGGCCTAATTTTAGTCCCTTTCCCTTTCCACCCTTTTATTAAGAGGAGAGGATGGAAAGGAAAAGTGGATTTGACAGTGGAGGAGCCGCATAGGAAGGGAATATGTCCTCTTTATGTGTGTCACCTCCTTCATTAATTAAGGGTAAGCAATGCATCTCCAATTGCGGATGTTTATGGGCAGCGGTCGCTTTATAATTTGGTGGATACAGGTGGTCAATAGCTTGTTTGCCACCTTATGTTGAAAAAAACAAAAAAAAGTAGATCATGGTTCACAAGCTGTTTGTGTTATGGTTGTTTGTATTATATTTACCATATCAAGATTTTTCATTAGCAGTTTTTACTACGATGATTGGGTTTTGAACCATTTTTAGACATAAATGATTTTTAATTTTAAACTAACTAAACCTGGCAATACAAAGTCTAAATAATTTTAAACATTGTCAACAAAAAGTTATAAACTGAAAAGAATTTCTCTCATCTTACTTCTTACTTAATATCATAGATGTAAAAGTTTAGATGAATGCTGAACAGATCTTGATTAAATTTTTCATAGATGTAGAGCATAGTCTGGAAGAACACATAGGCTCCTTACATTAGTTTTTTTAAGACCATGCAAATGGAGACACTGTCGAAAACTAGTATGTTTATATTGTTTACTTATGTGTAAACTAGTTAGGCACTTTGACAAATAATTTGCATGTCTGTTGAGATATAATTATTTCTTTTCAGGTTTAATGATGGGAGTGTTCGACGGTCATGGTGGTCCTGCTTGTGCTCAAGTTGTGTGCAAAAGACTATTAGATTATATTTCCGCGGCTATGCTTCCAGCAGATACAATTAACTCAATCCTGAAGGAGCCACAAAATGCTTTAATGGAAATATACAATGATAAAGTAAGTTCTCTCATTAATAACATATATTATCACTTAGTAAACCATAATTTCATCATCATCTTCCTTCATAGCCAACGCTCGTAGGGTCGACACAACAGGTTTTTGTCCTCCATGTAACTCTATCCTACATCATCTCAGTGATCACTCCCCCTTGACCCCTTTTTGACCATGTCACCTTTCACATAATCCATTCATAACTTTCTAGGTCTACCTCTACCGATGTACCCTCCCACACTCATAACTAACATTCTTGTAACTTGCGATTCATCCCTCCTCATAACAACCCATACCAATCTAACCTTTTACTCCTTACCTTCTCTATGACTGGGGCTACTCTCAAAGTAAAACTATCATTTCATTTTTAATTATTTAATTAGTCCTTATCCTACTCCTGCAGGGTCAGTTCAACAGGTTTTTGACCTCCAGGTTTATCTATCTTCTTTCATCCTAGTAATCCTTGTCTCCCTTCTTCTTGTCCACTCCTTTCATGATCTTGTCGCTTTTTAAGTCATTCACCCATTCTCTTTCTAGGTCTACTTTCACCGATGTACCTCAACATGACTTAAGTTGTGACATAATCCAACCTTCCTTATAACATGACTATAATTGTACTTTTTCTCTTTATTTTTTACTAGCTGTTCCAGTGTGGCTTCATCCACATGAAATATCAAAATTCAAATGCACAAATGACAATTGCTTCCTTGATGTTGGTAGCAACTTATGGTCTCTTTCCCACATTAGGATTTTTATCCAAAATATTTACCCCCTAAGTTTAATGGCGTGAAAATATATAGCCTAAAGCGTGACTTAAGTGTGGGGCTTTTTATTAAAAAAAGAACAATTCTAAAATTTTTCTTTTAATAAAAACAAAGAAGTGTGTGTTTACACTTTACTATAATAGTATAGATTTAATTAGTGTAAATAAAAATCAAGTTATTGAGCCAGTGGTTAGATAACTTAATATTTTATAAAAAAGAGCTGTTTAGATTATATAACTTTTTAATGGTGAAAGTATTTTTGTAATCAGCCAGAAATTTTTTAATTATATCAAAACATACTAAAACATAAATCTTTTTCCTGTATAACGTAAAGTATGGATGTCTAGTGTGCATTAAAAAGTACCTTTTTTCACAATTCACTTTTATTTTAAGATGTTGTCAGCTACAAATGGAATGCCTAGTTTTTTAAAAATGGTCTGAAGCATGTTTGCTTTAAAACTCCTCAATTAGCACTTAAATTCTGGTATTTCACTTTCAGATAGAACTTATAAATGACCTTAAATTAATTTATGACAACAGCTTAAAAAATTATTTATTGGAGTTGACAAGAACACCTCGAGACGATTTAAGTGTGAACACGGCAATGGAGAAAGGAGTCTTACAATTAGATAGTGATTTATCTAGAGAAGTTATTGAACAATTTTATAGTAATGGTTATATAAATCAGAAGACATTATCTGTGGCTCTATCGGGTGCAGTAGTCTGTGTATCATATATAAATGGACCGCATTTACACGTAGCAAATATTGGAGATTGTAACGCAGTATTGGGAACATTGACTGATGATAATGAGTGGATAGTGAAGAAAATTACCAAAGAGCATAATTCAGAAAACTTCGATGAGTTGAAACGAATTTGGAGTGAACATCCTGATGAAGAAAGGAAGACGGTGATAAGACGAGATCGATTGCTTGGTGAGTTAGCCCCACTTCGAAGTATGGGTGATTATCGATACAAATGGTCGACTGAACTATTGTCCAATGTGGCAGTGCCATTAATCGGGGAAAAAGCAATACCAGCAAATTATCATACCCCTCCCTATCTCACAGCTAAACCGGATATATACTATCATAGACTAACACCAAAGGACAAATTTCTTATAATGGCTTCGGATGGTTTATGGGACATGTTAACTCCGTTACAAGCTGTTAAACTAGTGGGTGAACATATGAAAGGAAAAGTTTTTTACAACCCATTGAAATTACCTAAGAAGAATATACAGTTAGGAGATATTAACGAACTGCTTCTTCATAGAAGAGAAAGCTTGAAGACTAAACCGAAGGATAGAAATGCTGCGACACATTTGATAAGGCATGCTATTGGTGGGACGGAGTATGGGATAGATCATTCTAGACTTTCCCACCTTCTCAGTCTAACCCCAGATGTCAGTAGAATGTTTAGAGATGACATAACAGTTACTATTGCATATTTTGATTCAGAGTTTCTCAGACAGTGTCCGACATAAAAAGCAAAGACTATAGAAAATATTGTGCCTTGTATTTTTGATACCGCAACTGAGAAAACGTTTATAAATATAAGTATGTTGAAAGTAAATTAATAATGTATATAATACAGTTAATATTAATAATTATGCGTGATTTATAAATTTGTAAAGTCAATTTTTAAAGTAGAGTTGTAGCTGTTGCTATTTATATATATGACTGATGAAAATATTCTGTTAACTATATCATGTATGAAATTATATGTAATATCAAGATGTGAAAATCAATATAAACATTATATTTTTCAATAATACAAAAAAGGTTTTAATTCGATTTAGAATCGAATGGACATCGACAATTGACTTTAATGTCTGGTTAGTGCTAATTTGTATTTATTTTATTCGTATTTATATAATATTAAATTAGCTTAGGTTTTAAAAGTTTTAATGAGGTTTCTGTCACAAGTATTTTTGTGTTTTTATCATTAAATTATTGCGTGCAGTTTTTACAATTGATTTTGAATTAATTTGATTTCATTCATACAGATTGTTATTTGCTATTGTAATCTTATACATTTTTAGCAAATAAAATTTATCACTTTTTTGGTGCAGATTTCTTGACAGTACAATAAAAAGAATTTTTTAACTCTTTGTAATAGTATTTACATTGTTAAATCGATAGCAATAGAATAGTAAAAAGTTATGCTGAAATTTTCCAGTTGAAACAAATAAAAACAATATAACTACCTCAATTACGTCTATTTATTTCAAAACTGTTCCTTTGCAGCATTGAAAATATTGAAATTATTTTGTAGATTGGAAATAACGCCATCTAGTTTAAAAAATTTGAAACTAGCTTAGCCTTCTATGATTACTGCCCGTGTATTAATTTTAACTACAGCCTAAATGGATATGCCAATCAGACTTTTATCCATAGGCTGTGCCAAATTTTGTCATTATCTGTAGAGCCATTTGGAGATACCTTCTAATAAACATCCATCCATCCAAGAAGTAAGGTAACATTACAATAGAATATTATTACACTCCAAGGGGGTTAAGTGCAGAAGAGATATTCTTACAATCTGCAACCATGTTTTTTTTTCTTTTTAAATACCATAAATTGACAAAGGTAGTCAATTGAACATAGATTTAGGGAAAAATGAAGAAAAAAATATTTTTCAAAATAGTTTATTGGGTAAGGAAGATAAGTCTGATGTATATGCATCATAATGCATTTAAGTAAATAAAACAAGATTATTTTCATTTTAATGTCCTTTATTTATCAGTTATATTAAAAGTGAATAATACCATATCAATCAAGTATTGTAAAGTTTGCGAATTGTAATAATTATGTACAGAGAGAAATGATAGAGAAAGATCTAGCACACTGCCGCGAATGCGAAACGAAAACGACGTGAAAGCGAAACGCGATAATCTAACACAGTTTGCCCCATAATATAATATAAGGTTGGCAAACCAGCAAGCGGCCACCTGAATCCACCGAAATGGAAGCGACCGCTGCACATAATCCGCAATTGCAGATTCGTTGCCTATTCTTAATAGATGGAGGAGGAGACGCACATGAAGCGGATATTATCCCTTCCTTTGAGTCTCCTCCACCGTCAAATCTACTTTTCCGTCCCATCCTTTCCTCTTAAGAAAAGGGTGAGAAGGGAAATTGACTAAAATTAGGCCTCCGTCACCACACTCATCAGGTGAAACGTGGAATAGCTTCCACTTCATGCCTGTTTTCTGTGTGGTCGTGGTAATATACCGGGCGAGCCGGACCATTCGTGCGAAGGTTTTAAAGCGGGCTTTACCACTGTTAACAACTAACAATACGGTTGCTTTGAGTCTCCTAAATGATTCTCTGGAATAATCCATACCAGGTTCATAGTAAAATTGGGTTTACTTCCGTTCCGAAACGCTTTTGCGGCAGTGTACTACATACCTAAAATGTTTAGAACTCTGAACACCTAATATAATTTAAAAGTTACGAAACGTGGTAGCGAACTAAATAATTCTTACTACTAATCTTAAATTTAATACTAAGTAATAAAGTGTAAGTGAAACTTAAATGTACGAAGTGGAAAAATTTCCTAAACAAATGACTTACATAAGGTTAAACTATTCCGATAAACATTTGTGCCAAAGTTTTGAATAACAACGCACTGTACTGTGATTCCTTTTGTGATAAAAATCTTTATTATTCAACTAATATCGTTTTATAATTTGAAAGAGATCTTTTTCCGTATAAATGCTTCGATTTTATAAAGTAATTTAAAATGAAAATGCATTTATTACAATAAATAAGTTGGAAAAATTTACAACGTAAAAAATATGCTACCCGACATAAATAATGTAGTAATTTTCAAACGTAAATAAATAACTGCGTAAGAAGTAAAAGCAGTGTGTTTTAACAAATAACCATCGTTAATCTACATTACATCTATTGAATGAATTTTGGCTACACACCTCTATGTTAATATAATTAATCGTAAATGCTTAATTTTAAGAAATACATAAAGTTCCAATATATTGAATACGGATTCTAATTTTAACAACTACAATCTTAAACGAATATTTTATTTAATTATGAATATAGGCATTATAGCCATAGTAAGGAATGTACTAAAGACTCGCATATCAAGTGAAGACAAATTAAATAGTTTGCTGCTTTCGTAACACATTACTTTTAGTTAGTGAAAATGTTGCAAGTTTGTTTAAAATGTAATCATAACATTAGAGAAATGTTTTTAAAACAAATTAAGGTGAGATTAAAATCTCTTACTTCATATTTTTTTTTTGTTAATTCATCAACCGAAGTTATAGAGGGCGTCTGAGCCTTAAATTTGAGTGAAATCACACAGAACCATCTACTTATATCTAGACAAAATGCACAGCCCGCAAAATTTTGTCCTACTCTCTATCATTCCAATTTCTCAACAATTCCTACAAACATCGTCAATAGACAAAAATTGACTTTAAAACCGTCACGTATAACTACGCCCTTTTAAGTTTGCTGAACGATATCAAAACTCAAAGATTCTCAATTACGTGAAAATTTTTTCTCGACAAAACTATTCTATATAATTATATAAAGCAGTTCTTATCAGTATGTTCTTAAGATTAAATTACATTAATACGAACAATGAGAATTTTCTAAGGGAAATATCCAAAAGTCCTCCAAAATATAACAGGTTTACGTCGTATATGCTGTAATCTGTATTCTGTAATGTTACCGTGGACTTCTATTGCTGTCTCGTTGATACAAAAACATTGTTATCCCTGTCTCTTTTAGACTGAGATAACAATATGGATATATCTGATGGAACCACCAACCCATGATAAAATTATGGGTATACAGATTTTTCTGATGAATTAGATAAATTTTATTGCAAAAATTGTCACGGAGGTTGATGTTATTCATCGTCTCCTTTAGTGATTGCTTCATAATTTTTCATTTTCATATGACGACGCTGGTTAAGAAATATGGTATCACAAGATAAATGTCTTGAATTACGTTTTTAGTAACAAAATGTTAGTACATCGATGTTTTTTTTATTAATACTTTCTGGTTTTTGATGAATTTATTAGCAATCTCATTATACGATCTTATTTTAACAATTTCAAATATCATTGTAGTCTATAAAATTACTTTGAAATTTACATTTATTATGCCAATTGTTCGAAGTTATTGAGGCATAAATATTGTATACTTATTATCTTATAATAATAACGTTTTTATAAACATTTATTTTGAATTCAAAAACGTTTGTTTTAATTTAATTTTGATTGAATGGGACAACATTATAATGATGGTATTAACAACGTTATTTGTGAATAACTTCTAAATGGTGCGTTATGTTACCGACCGATGTTGAATGCCGCCAGTTTATAATCTGCCGAGTTTTAGAGAGGCTAGGCAAATTGTGTGTCAAAATTCATTCATAAAGCGGTATAACAATTGCCAAATCTTACAGTTTGCCTAGTCAAATGACAAACGGGCTGCATACACTATTGGTTGGTGTCATATTAATTGAAAATAAAAAAAATGTAAAATTGGTAATGTTGGAAATTTTATGGTCGATTTTATTCTATGTATTAAATCTTCATCTTTCTTCTTATCCTACTCCAGTAGGGTCGCATGTATTAAATGCATTCTATTAATGTGTGTAAAACTATTAAATGCGGATAAAATGTTTTTATTAGTAAGAGTTTAAAGTATATGTGTACACTAATAATTATTTCGGCTTTAAAGCCTATGGTTTCTCTCTCGACCGGATTTTGTTTAATGAGATTCAGCTACGTTGAGCAAAATACACAGGGCAGCATTACATTGCATCGTCTGTCTATTAAACTTAAAATGTAGAGCAAATTTTCACAAAACTATTGCCAATTCATTATAAAATTAAACAAGAATTATTCAGCAAAATCTCGATCCTAAAACAAACTCTGTTCATATTTTTTCTCATTAAATTTTATTATTCACAGACAATCATTTTACTGTCCCTAGAAACTGTTACCATTCAACGATGTTTCTCATTATACCATCATTTTCTTTCGAATTTGTTGACGAATATACACATTCTCGAACATCAATACATTAATCTTCACTTCTTCGCACTCTTTCGAGAGCAGCACAAAACGTATACGACTAAGTAACATATTGTCATAAGAATTTAAGTTACTTACTAAATTTTAACATTCTGATCAACTACTTGCTTTAGAAGCATGAAAACCTCACAAAAAGCGTTGAAGAAAAAGACCAAGAGTTGCGAAATTAAAGAAAAGCGATAGTAGACAGTAGTAGCTGCCTATGTGAAAGTGAAATCCGGTGAGAGGATAATCGTGGATTAATCGCCCCCAAGCGACAAAGCCTGCACAATACGAGGGTCGGCCTTGCTCCCCTCGCGGAACTCCTCAAGAGTTAGCCGGTCATCGTGGTTCTTATCCATTTGGTCGAAGATCTTGTCGACGCGCTTCTGCGGCGTGTTCTCGTCTTCCGGCTGCGGGCTTTGACCCTGGAAATGCATTTGGTTTTCGTACATACATTGTTCTAGTGATTAAAAGTGTGTTACTATCGGGATTATTACAGCTTTCTGTATTATCATTGCTATATATATGCTATATAAATAGCAAGCAACGCCTAATTAGTCATTTTTTTATTTTAAACTAGCTTTCGCCTGCGACTCCATCCGCGTGGAAGCACAAAAATTAAAACAAATATCCTATGTGTTCTTCCACACTATCCTTTATGTCCATCCATCCATCCATCTAAACTTTTTCTTTTATAATATTAGTAAGATTAAGATTACTTATACGTACCACCATCTGATAGATAGCGTCGACTATATTGTACATTTCGTCCCGAGTGATGTAACCATCATTGTCGACGTCGTAGAGACGAAATGCCCCTGTCAAATACACAAAAAAATAACATCAGCTTGTTATTAACAACACATGGCTTGTTCGGTACATAACCGTACTTCTCCTAATATTAAAAGCTTTGTAAAACAATGGGCGACTATTTTGCTGACGTTACAATAACTTACAGTGTAATTTCTCGTCGAGATTGCCCCGTGACGTCACTGATAAGGCTCGTATAAACTCCTCGAACTCGATCGAGCCATCCTGGAAAAAGTTAAATTACATTGTAATACTCCTAGTAATGGCATTTTTACGGAAAGTTTCGACCAATTTAAGTATACAAGGGGCATTGGGAAATGTTAAATTATTCCTAATTCCTCCAGTAGGGACTAAATTGTTAGTGTATATTAAACTGTAATTGGCATACAAACTTGTAGCCATAAAAGTTCAATTGTGTTTCATAACTTACGTTGTTTTCATCGAACACCCGGAACACTAACGATGCGAATTTGCTCGGATCTCCTTGCGGGAAGAACTGCTTGTAGATCTTAATGAAGCCCTGCAAAGACCATATTAAAATTATGAACACTATTTTTACAAGTTAGCACTTTAAGTCCTTCTAGTCACTATGACAGCAGTGCTTTAAGATTATATTACGTTCATGTTTAATCCTCTTATCCGAATCTAAAATTGAATGTATAGTCGAAAAGATTGATAAATGTTTCAGACAGTAAGGGACGAAGGGCGTCCGAAATACAATCTCATCTTTCTTGAACTCTTTTATTAAGGAATTAATTGTGTCTTTGTAATGTCGTACCTGTTCCGTCAGCAGACCATTCGGGCAGTCTTTGAGAAAGCCTTTGTGCCTGGAATAAAAACAAAAAAATATAATGAAATGTCTTGTTGGAGCAAGGACTACTAATTAATTTTTTTTATTTTTAATTTCCAAGCTCACCAAAGGCGTATCTCCTTCTCTGTAACTGAAACAAAAAAGAACAGTGTTAGAAATTTTTTTTAATATCATATCAAATATAAAATCTGTTTTTTAAGTGTAATTGATTTGGATAGCTATAGCTAGTTCCGACAATGACTATCAATATTTTTTATGATGAGTTTTTATAACGAGATAAACATACGAGTACATACTTAGAAATTATGTATTAAAACATTAACTGTATACGTAGTAAATATATGAAGGCAAAACTGGCGAACTATAAAACTACATCTTCACTGTATTTGATAGACGGCTGGAGTTATACAACAAAGTTTCTCAAAACCATTTTTGCACCACCCTGAAATTGGACAGTATTCATGTACATCCAAAAGATATCTCTTATCAGATACGCCTACACGAAGTTAACTAGCTTTAATATAATATACTTAAATGCCTTTGATTGCACTCTACATAGGAGGCAAATACCTCTTTGTATCAATCACTCATCCTACCTGTTTTCTTACGTCTAAATCGATCCATCAACTAACTGCGAGAAAAAGGTGAAAACCTAGTTATGAATTAGTTTTAAGTATTAATTTATAGCGTAAGGGGACCAAGAGCGTAGGGCGTTCTTTATCCAGGTGGGCCGACTTAGTACGCACGACGGGAAGTCGTTTGATGCGGAAAATGGAGGACCTCATTCTTTGTAAGGAATATTTTACAAAGAATGAGGTCCTCCATTAGGTCCCCAATAGTGGAAAGTCTACGTCCAAAGGAGGGCAGAAAAAGGCTGTTGACGATGATTAATCTAGAATATGTTACGAGTACGTAACTAATGTGTACTTTTTGTGTGGTGAAATTAAAATGAACCTTCGCTCATTAATGCTTAAACATAGTCATTTACATCTCAAATCAAATTTCGTTGCGGCATCTACTACCAAGGAGTTGACTTTAAGATATTATAAGAATAAAAGTTGATCAAACGATAATATTGTGGTAGTAAAATGAAGCCGAAAGATCCGGGAGCATTAATGTTGCCGGTCTTACGATACTTTCGTACCGGGATTTTTTTTCAGAGCTTTTTTTTCCAAGTAGCAATATTTAAAATTGAACGAAGCCCAATTGCGTTCTGAGAATTTAGTATTTTGTGGCCGGCTTTATTAAATTTTTAGATTATGTTGCCTTATATTTTACACCGAGTGGTTATATTATTCGAGGCGGCGTTCGTAATGAAAGTAAGCTTTTGAGATTAGTGAGACCTTTAACGACAGTTACGAAGTTGTTAAGGACTGGTGAAATTAGGGTAATCATGGTAAAGATGATAGATACATTTGTTAAGACTTCATCTATCCTAGGTATGGGTCATCATCATCATCATCTCCCTTGACTTATCCTACTCCCGTAGGGTCGGCGCACCGGGTTTTCGTCCTCCAAAGCACTCTATCATTCCGTCATCTCATTCATCACTCCCTTCTTGATCATGTCACCTTTCACGCATATTAACATGGGTATATTAATATTAATTAACATGCCTTGAAGTCAGCCCTTAGTCTTGTTAAGTGTGTTACAACGTTTTTGGGATTGACAAATCACCACACTTTCACGAATAGGTATAATAACCATGACGATCTCGTTTTTTTTATCGATGTTTAACATATTTTAAAAAACATAATGTATTTTAAATTTTGTCAAACCTAGTAAATAAATTAAAACTTTATGTAACCTTCCCAACTTTAGGGCTGGTCGATTTCTCTATAATAAGCTTTAGCGGATGTTTTTTCCATTTTTTTAATTACATAGCAGTATTTATGTAGTTGTGCCATCAAGTCTTAAATCAATCCCGGGGATTTACGATGTTTGGTTAATTAGTAAAATTGATAAAAATCCTACCTTTTTTTACTTAACACTTAACGAATTTATTTCTAAATTTCTAAATATGTACCAACTTATTATGTAATAAAGATAATAAGATAAACTAAGATAGATAGATACTAACTAAGATAGTAAGATGACAAAAATAATAAGATGATAAAGAAAAAATAATGTGTGATACATTTCCGCTAATTCATAGTACTATAGACGCTGCCTTAATTTTTAGCGGAAGATTTGGAATGTAATATTTATGCAGAATATATTATCTTCGAAGCATATATGTTATGGGGAAAGTATACCTATATAGTCTTGTCCATCTTCCAAGTTAATCTCATTTCAATGGTGACACTTCTGAGGATTAAAATGGCTGTTGTTTTGGTTCGTGACTTTTTAAAAATAAAATATAATTTTGTGTACATAGAAATATTAAGAAAAAAATAAAATTGTTATCATTCGATTTAAATTTTATCCAGTGTTTTTTTTAATAATAAATGTCTTTCAGGTTACGATACTTGCGTTTCTGGCGAGTGGAACTCGTGCTGGATATGTGTACCCAAGACCTTCAATACCGTTCAATTTACCTGTAAACACGCCCAGCAATTCAGCAGAAGAACTTATATCACAATCACATGAGAAGGCCGTGTCATATTCAATACCCATAGAAGAATATCATTATTTAAAACAACATAAAGCGGAACATCAATCATCAGTTCTAAGTGATGTCCATTCTAATAATCTTGAAGAATCTAAGAACAACAACCTCAGAAAGGACGAAAATCTATTATTATTAGAGAAGATAATTCAACATTATGATAACGGTTTTACAAACTTAGAAGAGACAGCAATCGAGCACACTGAAAATCACAACGGCAATGCTGTAGAAGAAATAGTACAACAAACTGGATCACCTAATACTGTTCCGATTAATGATGCACCAATTGTAAATGAAATTCCCAATGCCAATATTAACCCTATTCTAATACAAAATGTGATCCCACGAACTGAAAATTACGTCCAACATAACGTAATACAAAACGTTGTTGAACCAGTAATCCATAAGCATATTTATTTCCACGTACCACCTCCTGATATCGAAGAACCAGTAGTACAACGTCTGCCTGAACCAGCAAAAAAGACATACAAGATAATATTCATTAAGGTGCCTTCCCAAGAATCGTCGAACAACGCAAGAATTCAACAAGCTATCAACAATCAAGTTAATCAGAACTCTGCTGTGGCGGAAAAGACTTTAATATACGTGTTAGTGAAGAAACCAGAGACCGTGCAGGTTGTGCCGCCACCACCGCCCACTCCATCTGAGCACGAAGTACTATTCGTGAATTATAGAGGGAAGCAAAACAGTGCGCCTTTATCAATTGCCAGTAATTTGTTTCAAGAAAGTTCTGTGCTAAGCCAAACTGATTTACGACCAGGGTTGGTTAACAGTCAGTGATAAGGTAGATAAGGGTTTACAATTTACTTTAAATATGTTATCTGTTTGTTTTGTTTTGTTTTGCATCTAATTAGTAATAATGAAACAGTGAAGCCAAATATTTACATAGTTATAGGAATTAACAGTTGTAATTACGTACGGTTGTAACCTGAAAAGTCCATTTTATGCAGTGCTAGTATGTGCGGCAATATGCTTACAATTTCAAAATCATTTAAATGCATGTTATCAAAGTATACTTCAACTTTCTCTGTCAGAAAACGATTATATACTCTGTTCACGTAATTAATTAATTCGATGGCCTAAAATTAGTCGCCACTATTAATAATATACGCAATGTCATGTAAAAATATATTTTTTGTAAATAAATTGTGTTTTTTTAGAAATAGGATTGAGTTGTAATTTTTATGATATTCACTGCGCGTTATTCCAAAACTTCATGGTTTAAACTTATCTTGTTGACGAATTTTTCATACCGCTTTGCTGTGCGCATAATAAACTTACAAAGTATAGAGTGAATAACCTTAAACTCTAATTTGTTTAAAATACATAATGTAGTTGTAAAATAATAAATTTTTGATAACATTAAGCGATTTTGTATGCGATGTGTGAAATTAACATTTTAAATTATGCGTACACTAATTTACTATAAAAGTTTCCCATAATCTTGCGCAAAGGTCTCATAATCGATGACATAATCGTATTGCGCGACCGAGATTGATTGCGACATCCAAAAACTTCTTATTGATTATTACCGCATCCAAGGTTCAAAGTAGCTATCGTTTTAACATGGTTAACATAAAATAAAACACTGGAATTTAGTATATCTAAAACTAGAATATTTTTTACGAGTTAACTTAAGAGTCAAGTGCTCCATTACATCATATACTAATCATACTTCATACTAATATTATCAATGCGAAAGTTTAGATAAATGGATGTTTGTTGGAGTTTGTAGTGTAAACGACTGAATGGATCTAGATGAATGTGGCATAGGTGTAGTGTAGTATTATAGTGTAGTAGTCTGGAAGAACACATAGGCTACTTCCTTTTTTAATTACACGAACAAAAGTTAGTATAGACATATATAACTGACAATAATCTTGTATGTATATTTTTTATGAATTTCGTAAAATTACCGTGTAAAAAGATCGGTGGCAATAAATCCCTACAGACCTATTTATTGTGTAACGTAATCCCTTTTTTTTATCAAATATCGAATGTAGGTAGAGTTCGTAAAAGGATTTTGATTTGGACGCGCAAATGTAGTATTGTGCCAAGAAATGTGTTTTCGTCCTATTTTGCCTTCGGATTCTAAAATATACCATTATTGGATACATTAAGGATAGTTTTCATAAACCGCTATTATATTTTCTGTATTTATAAGTCAAAAGTAATATTCGATTTGCAAATATCTTTACTTATCCACTATTTATCATTTTTAATTAAAATCTAGTTCTTGTAAAAACAATCTATATGTAGATGAATTAATTAACTTTGTTCATTAAAGTAAATAATACCAATTGGCTAACAAAACGAAACTCGAGTAACAGTAAAGAAAAACCTTTATCATATATCACGGGGTAAGTAGATAATATCACCTCGATGTGGAAATAAAACTCGTGTTAAGGGCGAAGGCTGACCTTTTGGAGCGAACGGAAATTGCACGTTATCTTTGCTGTACAGCAATGGACGCTAGTGGCTATTCTCGGTAGGATTTCTACATCACCTCTTTAATTAACCAAACATAGTAAAAATATATTTCTTCTTACTTCTATTTGTTTAAGATATTATCTTTTAAAGAGATAGAATAAAAGAAAAAAGGTTTCTTATCCTATTATAATAGTAATTAAAACAGCGCACACACAACACCACACAGCCGCGTTGTGGAACGGTCTGTCCTCGGCGGTATTTCCAAACCAATACGACTTAGGGTCCTTCAAGAAGCGAGCGTACAATTTCCTCAAAGGTCGGCAACGCATCTGTAGTTCCTCTGGTGTAGCGGATCTCCATGGGCATCGTTGCCCACCTCTGTGTTCCCACCGCTCGTTTGCCCTCCTCTCATAAAAAAAATTAAAACTCAGATCTCACCCGGATTTTGTTTTTACCTGAATGTAATTTTATATCAAAAAGCTGAATACGATATTTTTCGTTATGATATAAAATTTAGTTACGCAAACACAAAAGGCAAATCCATAGGGAGCTTTTACACTGAAAAAGTTAATAAATACAATACATTTTTAATTTCACATACTTTTTAGCATACTGCGGTCGCTGTCGCATCGAAAATTATGTTGTTCCAAAAAAGCAGACTATAAAATCCAGCTTGCAGCAAACTTGGCAACTTTTTAATTAAAACTATCACTTCTCACTGGATTGCATTTTGCTTATGATATTTTTTACTTATAGAAACTTGATGCTGTATTAATTATAAACTTCGTCAGTAATCGTCCTCTAAAAATACTGCAAATTATTCTCACAAACTTCGTGGCAGTGCGTAAAACTCATTAAGTAAAAAATGTAAAACATTATTTTAATGATTTTAATTTAAATTACATTTGCTTTCATAAATTTATTTCAGTGGATTCAAGAGATAATTATACATCCAATGTTGAAAATATTTAGTTAAGCTAAAGTTTTAATTGAAGGCGATTTGCACATCTGAAATTGTATAAATTATGCAATGGAAACTTCCATTTCTACGTAATATATTAAAGCAAAATAACTATTTAATTACAGTTGTCATACAAATAATACTAAGTACTTAAACTTGAAAGTTTCAGCCGTTACATCACTTAACTTAAAGCAAGAAAAAGCAACTTGAGAACGGCAAGTAATTGCTGCTATACTAATTTAAGTACCCGGCAAAATTATATTTATTGCAGTTGTTTCAAAGATGGTAAAAGTTTCGAGATATAATTATTCTTTGTCGTTACCAATTCAGATTGCTGAGACCAGGAAATCTAGTTAAAAAATATACTAGTATATCACGACGTATTAAAACTAAAACAAGACATTCAGAGCATTCTAAAGACGACTTCGTGTTAATTTATCATAGCAACTTTCATTTGTTTTTACTTGATAGAGATACTGCCGACTGTCCTTTTACGGTAGTCCTTAAGTACGTAAAACATTATAAAAAATAAACCACAAAGTATAAGAGGTAAATAGATATATTCTTATGATCTACATCTATGACTTCTCATATTTTATTCCGTCTAATCTAATGCGGTTTCCATTGCATTTTCTCTTTGTGCACAAAACGTAGTTATTTTAATATGCTCTCGTCTATTTTTGTTCTTCTAATAGCATCTATTTGTATATGTTTACGTTTGATTCTGTGGTTTAGTATTTTCTTATTGAAAAATGTTTTTAAGTTTGTATAAATTTAGTTCAGAGTGCAATTTAGAACCTTTCCGAAATAGATCTAATAAACAGACTGTAATTGCGTTTCAATGCGTTTTATAGCCATCGTACAATGCAATTTACCCTTAATTTGAATCCGCTATTGTTTTCGAATTGGTTGCAAACTATTAAATACTTTTACACCTTAATTTGATTACAAAATGTTGTTTATCTCTTAATTGGATTGCGTACGATTTATTCTTACTCAATCAGTTGGTAGAAACAATTAAATCAGTAATAATAAATTACATTTAGAGGAGTTAAAAAGTTTATCTAACTAAATCAATATTATTTGCTATCACTAAACAGATATTATGTTGAAAATGTATTTCATGGAGTCGTTTAATAAATATGGAACTTGGAAAAAGACATGTATTGCGAGATATTTTTTAATAAACATCCGTTCAGATGTCAAGAATTAATAAATTATTGAAAAAATCCTCTGTTCGTTTGTGCATCATCTGATTTAATTTTGCTTATTGCGTTCAGTTTCCTTTCAAATGGAATATCTAATAACGTTCCGGTAAGCTCAGAAAGGTTGAATTAAATCGGAAAATGTTGGCTAATGGAAATTGAAACAGCGAGCCGTAGAATGCATAAATTCTTTGTTTTCGAATTAATGAAAGGGGAACTGATGTCCAGACGGAAATGTTAAGGGCCCTAACGGAATTTTTGAGTTTTTACTGCTGAAACACTTATAGGTAAATATTGTTATCCCCGTTTTTTTAAGGAAAATAAAAGGGATGTGATGATTTTGTGCTACAGTTTCAGAAACCAACGGTTGGCTATTGCACAAGTTAAATAAGTAAGGAAGGTTTTCAATAAATGTTTTTATAATTTAAAGTCACAGTTGTTTCCAATTGCAATGAATTCACAATTTCTGTGTAAAACACAATAGTCTCAATTGGTGGTAAGAATAAATTTTATTACAATAATTGTCTTTTCGTTTTTCAATCGGCAATTTTCATAGCCGGAGAGGAAATTGAATTCGATTTCCCCTAGGTAACGTAAAATTGGTACGATTTAAGATGCTATCTATTACTATTAACTGCTAGAGGACAATTTTCCCTTTTTTTTTAAATCTGTATCTGTTATTACTTTTTAATCTACTGAATCGTATATATAGGGTCTAAGGAATTTAATTCACTACAAGGGGTGTATCGGCTGGCCCAGATACCGCTGGCGAGATGCCGTAGAGCTGGACCTGCGCGAGCTAGAGTCGATCGGCTGGCAGGCGACGACGCGAGTAAGGCGACGCTGGCGTTCTCTCGTGTCGGAGGCCAAGAGGCCAAGACCCACTTTGGGTCGCTGCGGCAACGCAGTAACAAGTGGTGTAACCGCTAGAGACTGATATTTAACGTGTACAAAATTCTGGATTTTCTTGAATTGATGATTCCATAGACCCTTAGATCGTATAGCAGTTTGATATTTTAGGCCCTGGCGGTTAAGAAATAGCAATATTTTGTATAGAGAAGGTTGCTCATTAATTTCTTGTAGAATTATAAACACGCCGAAAGTAATCTAAGTTGTTTGTTTACAATAAACTAACTCGTTGTATTGTACACTTTAACTTTGTCTTCCCCTTTGCCACGCTATGATTTTATAAACTGGTGAATTTAAAAGTTATTAGTCCTTGACAGATTACTTTGTCTATTTTATAAATGCTAGTAAAATTTATATAAATGGTCCAACAAAGGGCCAGTTGTGTAAGCGAAAACCGTTAAAATACGAGTAAAAATATCAGTATTGTGTCACGATCAGCCCCAGACGACGGACTTTTGTGCGTTCCGACGAACATTTTTCACGTTTACCTGCGATGACGTGTTACCGCACACAAAAGATACGGTCTTTTTGATTCCAGCCTTTACGTGCAACTGATATGACAGGTAACGCGTAAAAGGAAGCGTTATTTCGTTGACGTGCTATTTTTAACGTAACTTTTTAACAGAGATTACTTTAAATATTAATGGGACAGATTTAACGTTAATCTAACCGGTCTTAACTAGACGTATAACTTTAAATTGTGAGTTCATGTACAGAAATATCTGTATAAAAACTTGGTCTTTGATGACGTATGCAGATTGGGATGAAAATGAAACAAGCGAGAGAATATTAAAGACAAAATAGCATTTCTGAAAATCAATTCGCCGAGATTGATTAAAAAATATTTGTTTTTATTAATATAAAAACTTTTACGAAGTAAAAAATGTTTATGTCAACAAAAAAAGTAATAAATTGTCTGTAGCATTCTACATAAGCGCCATTCTAACAATGGCGACATGAGAGGGTCGATGTGTTGTTTACGATTGAAACTTCCTCGATGTCAGTTAAACATCCCTAGTCAGTAGTTAGCGTTTCAAAACAAATGTAACAATGAATCGTTTAGTTTCATTACAATGTAATAATGTACAGTGTACGTTTGACTTTCGTCCGCGCAATGCCAGAATGCCTGTGTTTTCTGTGCCCCTTAAAAGTGTAAGTACACATAACGGAAATAATTAAACCCTCTTTGTGCTTTGTCGTGTTCATGTATACCAAAATGTTATATTACATTATCTTTATAATGAATTACACTACGCTATAACCATGATTTATAAAAAAATAATATGTTATTTTAAATTTTTCACAGATTATCATCAAGCTGCTGTTGCTGTGTTTCACAAATTATTCAATTGAAGGTATACCAATAAGTAACGGATTTAGCCTTAAATTCAATCCCATATCTCACAAGGAACCAATCAAGCCAAGATCTTTTGGTGCATTATTTGCGAAAATACCTCAAGAACTTCCACGTTCCGTGCACAGTAACCAGGAACTATCTGAGGCTGTTTTCGCACATCCAGCTAATTTGGCGGACGGATGTACAAATCAGGTTGCAAAAATGGTATATCCCAAAAGTGTTGCGAAATATGTCAACGAAACACAAACACCGGAGACTGTGAACTTTATAAATTTACCTATTATAAGTCAACATGCGGAATCATATAATGTTTTAGTTGCAACTGCTCCTAAAAATATCAGAATAGGCCAGAAAAGGGACGCCTTGCCGACAGTACTTTACGTTGTCTTCCCAGGAGACGGGGAATCAAATGAAACGAGTAACATGAACTTACCAGCGATATACTTTGTTAATAAGGATGACGATAAAGGTGAAGTAACGAAAAAAGAAAAACTCGAACCGATTTTTATAATAGATAGTAACCGTACAGTGACTGGTCTTAAAAGTAAAGAAGTGTCTAAGTTTGTTAGATTTAAAAATAAATTGCGAAATCTATATGATAATACTACACCACGTACCTAATTGTAGTTTGAAATAAAATAGAACTGTTAACATATTTATTTTATAATTTTATTATTTCTATTATGCAAATTTTATAGTAAAGTAAATGGTCGACTTTATTAAATTTAAGGTGTTTTATTTTAGTGTCCTTTTTAATAGTGGCTCAGTGGTTTAAGCACTTGACTTGTAATCTACAGGTCTTGGGTTCAAATCCCGCCGCCATGTACCAATGTGATTTTCGATTTTTCGAATTTTCATATGTACATAATTTACCCGACGTTCTTACGATGAAGGAAAACATCGTGATGCAACCTGCACATATCAGCAAAGAAATTCAAAGATATGTGTGAAGTCAACCAACCCGCACTTGGCCAGCGTGGTTGACTATGGCCTAGTCACCCTAACTTTAGGGTAGGCTCCGAGCCCCTCGGTGGGGACGTATAGTGAGCTGGTGATGATGTAGATGATGATGATATTTTATAGATACTTTGGAGTAATTGACTAATTAAAAATGTTTATATTTATATATTTCTATTGCATGGTTGTTTTACGGTCGAATGGGTTATGCAAGTGGAGTTATAAGAAAGTGGAATACACAGTAGTAAATACTCCATTTGAACGCTGAACATTTATCTGATAGACCTCTATTCGTATCATAACTTGTATAATCCAATTCAAACTTTATGACGACTCCGGGTTAGCTGCGAGCGCATGTCTGCGAAGTTGAACGCCAGGTTACTGGCTTATTGCGGGCGGAGTAACCTCGTTCACGGGTAAGCTATGTCTATATTTGTATATTCTCGGACGTCATAATGGTAATTTCACACGAAGGCGTAATAGTATAGCAAACAATGCAGTACTAGTAAAGAATATTATTGTTAACATTAGAAGTCCGCGTTCAAATAATTGTTGTACTGCACGGTTTTACGGTTCAGCGTCATTCTATTCCGTGACACATAAAGTTTGAATCGCACTATACTTGGAGAACTGTTCAAAACCAGTGGCATGCTAATATCGAACATACGTTGCCTTCCATATTGCCGCGAACGATCGGATACTCCGATACAGCTATATTAAATTGTTTTTATTGACAATCCTCGCTTTTCAATACACTCAAAGTGGAGTCGTATTGATTCTCTTATATGTTTAGATATGGTTTTATAAGCATTTTTCGATTGAAATTTTTTCAATACTAGTTTGTTAGGTTAAACGTTTTAAATTATTTTTAATGAGAATTAATTTAAGTACTAGTATAAGTATTTAATTGCTTAGAACAAGTTTTGTGTCCGAGTAATGAACATAGATTAACAGAATTACGAGGCAGATTGATGTTATTGTGACGTCATAAATATATTCTCTTAGCAAATGTTTTATGATTCAGGACATAGTAAAGGAAGTCATAAATATTCAAAAGGTACGCCATCCCTATATTGCCTTGCCTTTAAAAGCTATAAAGGGGTTTCCAAAAAAGGAAGCCGATGTAAGCTATAATTCGTTACGAATAACTAATTCTAGTTTTTGCTGATCCTTTGGAAGTTATATGTATTGTCGAGCGGATAAACAGGTCGGTATCATTCTCCTTGTATTAATAATTCGTAAATCAATTATTGAAGTTAAAGGCATTTGTGTTCATCTTCTATCTGTATATGAAGAGATTTTTTGATTTGTTAATATGCGCTCCCAAATAGTAAAGAGACTGACTTTATAGGATGATTTAAGACTGGTTTCCGAGTCGAAAGAAGGAAATGTTTTGCTTGCATGAATTAAAATTATATTCTTTATCGTGTTTATCTGTAGATGTTTATGAATTTATTATTAATCAATTACGAATCTTTCATTATTTAAAAAACGAGCACTAATAAATGTCTTTTTATCCAATCCGTCGTTTCTCTGTATCTACTTTCTAACTAAAACAAATGAGACTTGTCTACAAAATCGTACCAATACACGACTTTCGAAATTCGATAACGAATTGATATCTAAAATCGAATTAATGATAATATTTAATAGCTTTTGCTCGCAACATTAACATCATCAGCAGCATTTGTCTGCCCAACGTTGTCTGACATCGTCTACTCAAAATTAAGAAACAAAACTAAATATGTAGCTTATGTATTCTTCCAGATTATTAAAAGAAATTAGACTATGTTTCATCGCTATGCAAAATTTTATCGAATTCAGTTATGCCGTTGAATAATTTTCATTAAGAGGTTTCCATTTTAATAATCTTTACTTCATTTATAGTAGGAATGTTAATTGGCTGTTCAGTTGTTTACAAACTGTTGCAATACTTTTAAAGTAAAAACACAAAATCATATGTAGTTAATTCGATCAATCGCTAGCGAAAGTAAGTAGCTGTTAAGTAGCCAAGTTACATAAGTCGCACACTTTACGGCCATTTGCGTAATTAACATTAAAGACAAGAAGCCGCATTGCTGTGTCTTGTATTTTGTTTTAATATCATTGTTTAGTGCACCGTGTTTCCATTGTCATATAACTTGTATTAAAAAACGTTGTCTTTCTTGTTTTAAAGGGGGATGTTTTTAAACAAGTGTTTCGACAGTGAAAACAGAAGGGCAGCGTCACAATACGAAACGTTTAAAAAGAAACAACAAAATCGTTTTCAGAAAACCTTTAAGTTTTGCACAAGCTTCCTCTATAACATTAGTATAAATATGTTTAAAATTAATTTATTAATTTGAAAAACACTAAACACGTTCAGTACCATCTTGAGACGCGTGATCACTCGTACTCGCAGTGATCACAAAACATGTTTAGTGTTTCCCAAAGACGAATTCGCAAAGCTAAGTTTACAATAAAATGAGCTCCTCAGGTTGTTTTCACGCTAATATAAGAGCAAAAGTGAATCACTTTCACCGGTTCAACATAATTTTGTAATCTGATCATGAACATTTTTCATAACCAGTGTAGCATTTAAATTAAGCTACGTAACATGAATGATGAATATTTGTTTAGTAGTTATTATAATTATAGAAATGGGGATTTTTTTTAAGAATAAGACCGGACAGATGTGTCATCAGTGTAGAGTACTAACGCTGAAGTCGAGATAAAAATTAATTTAGTAAATTATTAAATATCAATTTATCTTGAGTTACCAGTGACGATTTATATTTAGATTTTTCAAACAGAGTGAAAGAAGAAAATGTATTTTCGATAATGAAAAAAAAAAATTACTAATCTGAAGATATGTCAGAAAATCTATTACGGATTTCATTATAAGTTTTTAACTTTTTATGCACCGAAATAAAAGATTTTTTGCATATATTTATGTATGCAAATGTATCAAACTAATTAATTATTCATTTATTTATTACGTCATAGTAACGTGTAATTTTTTAATGAATACGTTACCTTCATAAAATTAGATTCTTATTAGGTTTATAGGTCGAAGTTTTCTTTCTTAAGTGCCAGTTATTACAAAACTGCCTAACAATCATTAAGCAGTTAAGACTCCTCCATTAGAGGTGATAATTGAGGCGTTTAAATTCTTCAACACTTCGTAATAATAAAATTACTTTTTGAAGTATTTCTTTATGTACGAGATGTTATAAGTAGATAATATCATGTTCAAATTCTAGTAAACATAAAATATATGTAATTAATGAAATTATAAGAAAAAAGATTTGATTTGATTTTTTATTGTCTTCCATTTACGCTTTATAACACTTTTCTATTTTCGTCTATATTCATTCGTTACTTTCTTGCTTATGTAAATAAAATATGTGTAAAAAAATTCCATTTCAGGCCAATTAATTTTATAATTTCCAGGTAACAAGCGACAAGCATTTGCAAATGTAGGCGCTAATTATAATTAAGATGTAAATGATTCTCGCTTTAAAATTATGTTGCTGTAACTTTATTAAATGTAACAGAGCTTTTGCAGAAAAAATGCAAAAAAAAATTAAAATGTGACTTACACTAAATATTTGATTTTATTTTTAATTTTGTACTTTTTTAACGAAATGCATAGATTGGGTTATTAAATTATATTTAACGTGATCGAGAGTGCGTTAATTGTCATTGAGTTCAAAAATACAATTTATGAAAGTGTTGAATTTATTCATACAAGATATATCTGGTTTTTTACATTAAATTTAGGTCATGGTACAATTACATGTGTTATAAAATATTCTTAAAACAGAAAACCTCTTAAACAAATAAATATGGAATAGAAAATTATCTAGAAATGCGAAGTAAAATTGTCAAATTTGTATATATATGTGGGATGATTTAGTATTAAAAAAAAAGGTTTTATTTGATTATGGCTGTTTGGTTAAGTCATATGTCAGGGGAGATGTCAATTGAAAAATATAAAGAAAGAGCGTTGGCTGTTATAGTTATTGAAAATTAAAATTAAAAAACATAAGTATGCCCTTGTCATTAAGTGATATTGTTTGATTAAATTATCTTTTGGATATTAGATTTCTTTCACCTACAAGCGAAGGCCACCTTTCTAAATGTGTCGGAATTCTGAATAATTTTTTTGCTGTTAACTCCAAACAAAGAACTGCTCGGACAAAAGCGTTTATGGAATTTATCCATTAATTACAGCGCCTTATTAACATAATAATAGACGATATATTTGAATAACGCTTTGTTAATTACGCAACATAACCAAAATCTATGCAAAGTAACGCAATTTGTGGCTTTATTAAGTCAATTTACGCAACGACTTTGAGTCTGTACTAATGGTTTTTAGTAGAAAGGATTATTCTATTTATCTATTCATTAGACTGCGACGTTCTAGGTAGAGCAACCGAAAGTTTTAATTTTCTATGACGTTGTAAAAATTGCTAATAATTTGAAACGATTTAAGACATCTCTTTTTGTGCCCCAAATAAAACATACAGTTTTAATTATCTATTTGACGATATATTAATTTAAAGTTTATCCAAAAAGTCGAATTCTTTATCTTCTCATTATTCGCATCAAAAAACACTGTATCAAAAAATTTGAATTTTAAATGATTCAACATAATCTGAGATTAAGTCAAGCGAGAACACTTTTGAGGCGTGCAAGGTCGTAGACAGATAGTATCGTTAATTTATTGTACACACCCCTGAACACTGAAGGTCAATGAATGACGTTGAAGTCGACAGAAGTATTAAGTTAAACCCTCTATACGAAAATCGACACTCATTTTTAGATTAATGTAGATCTTTTGGTATTTTGAAGGTTCACTAATGACCAAGACTTATAATCAATCCTTGAAATCGATTCGAATTTTTATAACTTTTTACTAAGATTTTTCGCTATCTAAACCATGATCAGAATGTTGTATCGTTATTTCAAATATAATATCCAAGTGAAGTTATAACTATACGATACATTTTTATTTAAGCCAGTTTCCATAAATGTTAACATGTTTTTGTGCAGGTGCTACAAACTTAGTTTAAGTAAAAAGTTGTTATTAATTAAAAAATTAACATTTTTTATATGAGAGGGGGGCGAACGAGCGGCGGGAACACAGAGGTGGTCAACGACGCCCATAGACATCCACAACACCAGAGGAACTACAGATGCGTTGCCAGCCTATGAGGAAATTGTAGGTTTTTTGAAGGACCCTAAGTCGTATTGATTTGGAAAAACCGCGGAGGACAGACCGTTCCACAACGCGGCTGTGCGGGGCAGTAAGTTCCGCGAAAACCGCACCGTATTGGACACACAAATAAATATTTTGAGATTAATTAATATTAATTAGTTTAGGTAAAATTCTTGTTTGATAAGCATTGACATCTTGGTCAGTGTTAATTACACGTTGAGATTGGATTAAAAGAATTTTTTACCTTTAGAAATCTACCTTTACTTTAAAGTATCTTACTCATTTCAGTTAATGTTAATTTTTGTCATGCTGTCGTCTGATGGAAGCTTCAGTGCTTATTACTAGTAATAAGTCAAGCGCAACCTACGGCTGTGAGCAATCGCCATTTTCATGTAGTCGTGCATATTTCCACTGGCACGACGACTAACCGCTAAGAAAAGGAAGTAAAAAGCTGCTTCTGGGGGAAGGTTATGTAGGGTACACACTATACCAACTTCATTTCTCTAAACTATTGTATATTTGAATATATTAATAGCGTTTATAATCTGGATTATCTGATTGATGAAGTTATTGTTAGATTATCTAGTATTCCTTAGGAATCAAATGGTGCAATCGTGTAATACGAAATAATACCGCGTTGGTGTCTATTGCTGGCTAGACCTGTGTTGCATTATACCGTGATATATGTTGTTGCCGCTCTGTTTAGCGCAATGTTACTAACTATTCTACATTTACTTCAAAATACTTATACAAAATGCGAAGCAAGATGAAATCGCATCGGGTAATACAAAACTGTAACATCCGCATTGCCGTAATCATAATTGTGACCGTAAATAAAAATAAATGTCATCAACATACATATATAAGTTATAAAACATATAGACAAACATATATTAACAATCTTCTTATTTAAAGTCGGTTAAATATAAATTAAAACTCCCTTAATTAGTAAAAAAATTGTAAACCCTTTCATTACAGACAAGACAGAGGTAACGAAAATGTGTAAACACAAATGAAACAAAGCAAATATATAAACCGTTGATTGTCTATGAAAATTGCGTGTGCTCAGCAAAGAGATATAAAGCTATATCTAAGTGATCGTAAAATTTGTTGCTTTTAAAGAGATGACGTAAGTGAAAGGTGAGCTGTCATAACGAAGTGGTGCATGCGGTCGATGCAACGTTCCTCCACGTTTTAAGGTCTGATTCACAGTGAAAGTGTGCCTTCGAGAGCGTATGTGACAATCAGGTCCTATGGTGTTGTAGTGCGTCTATAAAATCCTGGCCACAGGACTTTCGTTTTAACAATACCAAAAAATAACCCTTTCATGGCCGGTTTCCCAGCTATGTACGTTTAACCATTCGTTAGTGTTTTTGTTTCGATAAATTTATGAAATATTTTCCCGAACTCCGTAACTTAAACTCCGTAACGTTTTACTCCGTTGAGACATATGACTAGCATTAGCCCACTATACACCTTAAGTTTTAACAGCACACAATACTGAGAAAGGTATAGTTTAGCTGATAGTGAACATTTTGTCCACGTGTCAATTTTAATTGTACAGTTCACTGGCTTTAGCAAAAATGTGACGCCAAACGATGCAACATACACCATAGTGCGAATGAATGGTGGCATCACAGGCTACAAGCATTGTTCCGTTTGTTATTGAATAATTTGTAAATTCTGCTTATTAAAACGTTGTTAAAACATTCTTAATAATTGTACTGTGACCTACCAACGTTCACCGCGCAACATGTTTTGCTTTGAAGACGTTTGTCGCATGGCAACCGCCTACACAACACTTCCAGTCCACCGTGGAGTTATACTTAATGCAATGTTGTCCCACAATATTATTATAACGTGTGTAATAAGGTGTGAATACATATGGCTGTAGCTAGTACGTAGGAATGCAAATTACTGTTCCGTTACTGGTGTGTGTCATCCCGCCGATATTGTTACATAAACGACAACACTTTTTCATAGCTTAACTTGGACTCAACATTTTAAATTAAATCCAGGTGAAATAATAAATTATTTTCCCGAATAAACAGAACGGTAATAACAGATTGCATTTTAAAACAATTGACGTCTCATTAAAGGCATCATGAATAAAAGTAAATAAAAAATGTTACGCGTCTGTAGTCTTTGTGAATCTTTTGTTGCGGAAGAGCCTTAAAATTTTCGAATTTACTGAACGTCAAAGCCAAATAAATGGTCCAGTTATGCATACATGAGAGGCAATGATAGCTGATTGTCCGATAAAAGTGTGTATGAAAACATTATGTAACACTTTTGATACATGTGGGGATCCACTGCCGAATAAAATGTACAAAACATATTCTTACATCCCTGTTCTCAAAGAGAATGTAACAAATCACAGTAATTATGTTTTTGTACATGTCGGTTCGGCAGTGGAAACCGACATTTATACTCCAAAAGGTTATTTATAAGTTTATTTTATAGTAAGAAGTAATTTTGAGTAGGTGGTCTCGTGAATAAAAAGTGCAGAAATCTAAATTGTTATTTTTTGTACTCAGAGTCGTTTAGAAGACAATAATGAAGTCATTCACAGATGCAGACTTTCACGTATGGTTTTTTATCGTAGTTGATGTGATGTTAATAAACGTTTAATTGATAATTAACCAAGCATTTTACACTACTGTTTTTGTTGGTAAACGCTTCATTGAAGACGTTTATTTGATAAGTATTCCTTGTAACTCAATTAGCTTGAAAACCAATGATAACTTATATAGTACAAGATCTTAAAGCGACAGTTTGTCGTTTGATGTTCATAAATGAGAAGCCATTGAATTACTTTGCCGTAAAAGGATTTATACAAGTCATTGAAAATGTATGCAAACAGTTCTAAGAACGTTGCGTTGGTGAAGATTACAGATCCAAGTCTCTTCTAGATAATGAAATGGGAAACGTTTCAGTTTATGTTAAGACCGCGTTGATGCTTTTTGAAATAAATTATATTTGAAGTGAGGAGAAAATCAAAATAAGATTTTCCGATTATCGAAATTAGTTTTAATTTTATTCATTTGAGATATACAGTTTATACTTTATACGCATGTTTTTTATATATATTTAATGAAATAATAATGCAGACTAAAGTTGGACATTAAAAAAATGTTTTCTGCTTACCTGTGAGAACAAAATTTTCCTTGACTTTGCCAACCAATATCTAGCCCATCACGAATCCTTTTTTCGAAACAGATTTACAGATAATATTTAAAGAATGAGAATTCGTATACTTCCCCGATACATACCGGATTCGTTTTCAATAAACAGTTTTCTGAGACCGTGTTCCGTATGAATTTTAAAACTTAATCAGAATTTTTCTATCCGTGGCTTGTCTACTCTAGTGGGTGTACAAGAATAAAGTTAATGAACAATATGATTAATATCCAAGACGCTCCAACACTATTAATTGCACGCCGAGTATAACAGAGGCTGCCAACTCGTTTACTTTCATTTAATTACGGATAAAACTCACTATAATATTGTCAGCTCAAGTTAAAAGGTATATAAAAATGCAGACTCAATTACGTAAAATATGTAAAGAAAACCAGGGAAGTAGAAGAATAATATTTACAAATATTATTCTTTTTTACTATTGAATTGACTATTATCTACAAATATTAACTACGGCTCTATGTAAAGAGAGAATAAGTACATAATAGAAAAAAAAACTTCTAATTCTAATTATAACAATATTGCTATATAAGTAACAAGGTTATTTACCGCCGTACTCAGAGTTTTACTCAATAAAGTGACTATTTGCAATCGTAGATCATCTACAGTCCTCAAACGAAACATTTATTTTAAAGTTTAACTATAGTATAATTTAACTGTAGTATTACTAGGTGTTGCCAGCAACTTCGCCCGCGTAAAATGAGCAAAAACCATAAAATTATAGCGTGTGAAACTCAGTGATAACGTGGCTTTTTAATGGTGCAAAAATTTATGAAATCGGTCCATTATTTTTTGAGTTATTTCAATACATACCAAAATACAAATCTTTCCAAAAAAAAAACCTTGCCTTTGTTACTCACTGACAACGTAGCTTTTAAATGGTGAAACAATTTTTGAAATCGGCAAAGCCGTTTGCGTTATTTCATTACAATCAGACATGCAAAGTTTTCCTCTTTATAATATTGGTATGATTAAGTCTATGACATTTTACTTTTCTAAGCAACACACGTGAATTAAATTCTTATATTACATTCGTGATGTCTCCATTTTCCTCTATATAAAGAGAAAATACGTATTCTAAATGCAATGTAGCACTGACGTTACGAGAGACGTCAATGGGTTGGCTCACAACGGCAAGAGAACGTTACAAGCCACCTTGGACCATTAATCACATACCGTGAAATAACCTTCGTTCCGTTAATAACGTTAATAATCGCGTTCTATATCTAGAAGAAATGCAAACAACTATAAAACATGTAACTATATGAATTTCAAGTTAGGAAAATTCATCCAAACGGTGACGACGTCACAGGCTTCAGTTAAACTGAAATACAATATTAAACTAAAATAGTCTATAGTAACGTTACAATCTGATTGTTTAACAATAATTAAGATCTCCATCGAAGTTTTGTTTAATTATTTTTAATCGGTTATCGGATTTGTGGAAAAAAGGATATCAGTTTATTTTACTATACTTTCTTATATCAAATAATTTGAATATTTTAACTTCACGCAGAAATTATTCAAATGCCAGTTAGTCTACACATTTGTAAATTAATCAGTACTTTTTTAATAAACGGTTCTTAAAGAAAAATAGATTATTAAGGATTGCTTCAGTGCCGAATTTGCTTTAAGAAAATCGATGTTTAATTCAAGCAAGCCAACGCTAAATTATCATTTCGTAACTGGACAGATGGTCAGTTTACTATAAACGATTTATCATCTACAGGACCAAGAGTAATCTGCACTATTGTTCATGTTATTATACCAATTTATCAACCTCAGTCGCAATTATCTAAATTGACATCATTTCTCGTAAACAATCATAACCTGGTTTTCGCTTTGGCAATTTTTTATTTCAATTAGTAATTGCCACTGATTTTAATTTGCCATTCCTCGCTATTATAGTGCAACATAATTGTTAAAAAGACTACTTAATGGCGAGTAAAATTATTTCCTTTTATGAATCTGTAATAATCTTACATCAAAATGTGATTCGAACATTTGTAGTACGTCTTGTGTTTTGACGTACTCATCGTTATGGGTGAGTTCCAGATTTTCTTTGTATCTCTTTCCCAATATTTCATTTCGTTTCTATAAATCCTGTATACTCGTATGTGTTGCCAAGCGTGGTTTAAATCTTGGTTCTGTTCCAAGATATATTCCTTAATTTGTACACAGTTTGCACGCTCCTGTATTACATAATCATGCTGGAACAATGCAATGACGCGGACCTTTGGGAACGGAATAATTGTCGCTATGACTCGTGTGGGACCCTCGCGTTACATCAATTATTCAAGACCCTTCGATGCTAACTTTTGTAAGCTTTCTCCTTGATTTAGCTTGTGTCGAAATGACGACTATGGAGGATATTTACACGTGAGATAGGGATGGGGTTATGCACAAGACGCAAGTGTCATGTTTTTAGATTTTTTTTCCTTAGAATGTTTATGAATTAGGATTCAGATACTTTTTTTTACAAATACAGAAATATATTTTTAGTATATAGAATTTAAGATAATAACAACAGAACAAGAGCAGTAGACACTAAAGATTACTTTTAGTAACGAAGATAAAATGTGTCAAGTTTTTTCACATTTGCGTGAATTTATTTTTAAACCGCATATATTTGAACTTTGATCTTAATTATTTTACACGATACCGACTAATTGGGCTTAACCTAAATACGAGCAAAATCAAAAGTTTTGAAGTGATTGCAAAAAGTTATATAAAATAATCAGTTTCGAGACCACTCCATTTATTTCATCCACCGCATTGCGTAAAAACATTTGTATCTCTAAGAAAGGTGATAGCAGTGTGTAAAGCTTTATTTGACGTAACATTTGACTCACGTTACTACGTGCGTGTAGTCGAAACTCTCAATAGGGTTAGTGCGGTCACTTCGGAAGAGAGCGAAAGTGGATTAACCACATGCCGGTTATTTTAGTGGCCACTGGTCTGGTCTGACCAAACATACCGCTCACTCAGATCTAGGTGAAACCGCTAGTTATGGTATTTGATACAATCTATTGTCATTTTAGTTAGGCAAGATGGCTTCGCCTAGTTGAAGTAAATCTTTACATAATTATTCGTTGAATTAATTGTGACTCCTTTTTGAAAGAATTTGTTCAGTCGTATAGATACAAAAAGTTGCTGGGGAATGGGCATAAATAAAATCCCGCTTACATGCGAAAATTGTTACGAATTGCTCTCCTGTTATCGGGCATTGTATAAATAGCGTTGATACAGAAACATCTATTTTTAATTTAAAGTAACATTAACAAAATTAAGTTTTCAATGTTAACCAAAGATTGTAATAAAGGTCGGCACCTTTTAGCTTTTATTCGATAAAGGACGATTATTCGACCTTCACTACAATATCGGTTCATCCCAAGGGACGTCTGGCTAGGTTGTGTCAATTTTTATTTAAAAACGAGCCCTTCGACTATGATAGAATAGTGCCGTCCTTTTAATCCATTTTTAATAACCTGATACTTCTACGAGTATTGTTAGCTGCTAGAACCGACATGTCGGGTAACAATTCAAGTTGACTGAAAGCTTCTAAGTACGGTATCATACCAATGTAATGTAACATGCTTCCTTTGGATATCATTAAGTAAAATTATCAGACAAATAACAACCAACGATTTCACCAGTAGTTCGTTTATTGGTTTGGTAGCTTTAGAATTTACTCGGAACAGACAAATTATGTTTATTATATCCAGAAAGAATTGGACGGATTAGTTGTAAATGATACTGTCAGAGAATAAATATCAAGTTCATCGTCAGCAATTGGATATATCTGACAAATAAACGATATAAAGGATATGATATCGCATTCACATCTTTCTTTATTGATTTATTAATAAAACATTTACGTTGAGTAGATTCAGTGTACGGCCCTGTTCTACCATATTTCTTATCCCACCCTGACAGATGATTTATCCTCACTTTTGCCTTGTTTTTCTTGATATTTTTTCGTTTACGTAGGTAATATACATTCAGAGTTTTCGTCAGCTATGTTCACTAATCAAAATTACTCATTATTTATTTAAAAGCATTACTTTATAAGCTTGTATTTTTTATTAAATATATTTGTTACTACCGAGACTCGTAAGGTTTAAAAATTAATTAAAACCGGAACAATAATAGGAAAGTGATAAATTTAAGTAAACAATCGAATGCGTTTTAAAATGTTTTGAATGTCAATTAAGTGCAATCAAGTAAAGTAAGTCATAAAATCAATGGTAACCACACATTGTAGAGCACCAATTATTTTTGTTATCTCTAAAATCAATATGCATAATAAATTGATACGCGTATAAGTATTGTATTAACAAATTGCTTTTAGCATAATGAAGAAAATTAGCCACTGCTGCGACTTTGTTCATAATAATCATAGTTCTTAATAATGTGTCCTACACATCTATAAAGAGGATAGATTAATGTTTTTGCATTAATGTATGTATTGAAATGACTTAAAAACAACTGGATCGATATTAAAAATTCTTACACCATTTGAAAGCTACGTTATCAACGCATACTCGTATAAGCAATATTTTAAAATTTCACGCGGGCGAAGGCACGAAGCAAGTTTAAAAAAATGTTACGTATGTATTTTGTACTTGAATATACTAATACGATAATGTTTTGGTTTTATCTAACTCCTTATATATATATTTGGAACGCTATCACGGACAGCTTTAAACAGTCGACAGCGACTTTCTCAAGCAGACCACGTACTGCCGGCAGCATTTTCTTAGAGTAGGCTTCCACTGGCTTTATGTATGTCACCAAATTTTTAGGCAATTGTTGATTTAAACTGTGTCTCTTTGTAAGACATAATCGAAGAAGTGGATTTCTAAGCGTTATTACCTAATCGAAAATGTTTAATAAAAATGCAGCTCACGGCCGCTACGCGTTACACTGGTGGGGCGGTATTGTCACTTGCATTGTTATGTTATCGAGATATAGTCTTACAAAGTTATGTGACCCGGTGGGCATAAGCGAAACTATAATTTCATTTCACAACTTATTAGCTTATTAATGCCGAAAGAGGTTTACAAAATCATTGCGGCTTTTGTTTTGTGTGTCATTTTCTATACCTACGACTAAGTAGGTACAAATTCTCTGACAAAACTTACTTCGCAAGCAGCGCCTCTCTCTGAGCCATATGAATTTGTTGCACTATATGTTAATTTTGTAAAACTGTTTTAAAACATCGGTCTGTGGGCGAGACGAGAATTAGGACGAGTCGGTGTAAAAGATCGCTATTGTGATATCGATGCCACCGGATACGTTTACGTCTTTTGTATGCTTATACGGACGTTATATTTTGATCTCGAAACATTTTTACTTATCGGGGGATTTGTTTTTTTTTAAATCCATTTCGTTCAAAATTAACAGACAGTATTCCACATCACTACCGATTATATCAAACATTTTTTTCCAAAAAAACAATTTCAATTATATAAATACCGTATTTACTTATATTACCTTATTTTATTAAACACTTTTGAAATTGTTTTTTACTTACTTACTCATATTTCATTATATTATTTTAACCTGATTTAAAACCTTAACATACTTTTGAGTGATATAATTTCATATTACGGTAATAACTGGTTTACGATTTCGAGTATATTTTGTACTTGACTGATTTTTATCATGCCGACCCTTTTCGTTTTTCTTTGATGTTAATTTTTTGAATAGATGTCACTTTTTTTATTGTAGCATAATACATAATCTTTTGCGGTAGCAATTAGATTCTAGTAATATTGTAAAACGCTTATTGGAAATATTAACTTCTGATTTACTATTTTATTAAATAAAATTTGATTTGTCTTTTTTAAATAAGCAGTAAATAATTATTTAAATATTAATATTGGTTTCTACATTAGTTAAGCAATTAAGAAGATATTTAATTTTTTTCTCAAAACTTTCTTGAATTGACCAGAATTTAACCTGATTTTTTTAAAAAAGGGTTGTTTATTATGGCCTAAGAAATATTGTATAAGAGTATTTTGTAACAAGTATTAAAAAACACAGCTTATGGAAACACATACATAACTTCTGGCATCATTCGCACGGAACGATCAATTAGTGAGCGGATTAAGGCAAGAATTATAGCGTAATTTCATATTTTGTTGGTCAGTAGAGAATGTATTAGAAAGGTCGCTTCAAGGTTTAAGCGGAGCGATCCGATTCTAGTTGCGCAATCGCAGGGTTGCCAGCTGAGGTCATCCAAATTATCGAAAACTTGCATTCTGCACTTGCAACACTTTACAGTGATACAGTTTAACAGATCCGTAATAGCTGTATCAAAAGTAGGTCAAATATGTTTTTTTATTTGATATAAGTAAGTAAATATTGTATTATTAATGACATCTTGACGCACTATACCAGGGGTAGCGCACCTTTTCGTATTAAAATACTGTATTTTTAACGTTTAAGACGTGTCATTAATTTTTTTGACTTTTGTGATTATTCTCAAGCATATGATATTCTGTTTTTTTTTCCATATAATACAACATCCCCATATAACTTTTTACAACATGAATTTTGTGATCAGTGACGTGTCACGAACATTATGCCACGTGTCATTGGTTCGCCACCCCTGCAATACTAACATTTTATGAGAGTGGAAGAACCAATGTTTAACTCGTTTTATCCTTGATGAAATATAATCTACCTCTTTAGAGTTTTAACTTGATGTAGTGAGATTGTTGCAGTTGATTTAATTGTGGTAGTGTCTTTTTGTTGTTAATATCTATGGATGATAAAATATTAACCCTAACCATTTATCTAAAACAACAGTGGTATCTTTTTTAGTCATGCTACCGAGGTACGAATAAAGCCTGAAGTTAAAATTTTTTGATTGGGATTTATTGCTGAGTTTTTATAGCACTAGTTCAGGATTGAGAGTCAATTTGAAAACTGTCACGTATATATATCGCGCGGGTTCCGAAAGGGATTTCCTATTTTTTGTAGCTTTAGAATTTAAAGTGCACGTGTGTTTTTCATAGAAATAAATGAAATATTCATCTTAGTATCTACAGCTTTTAAAATGTGCAATTAATAATACGTTAACAATTGAGGAAAAAAACAAAGTTTTGTTTATTAATGTAACTGCCCATTGCTCAAATTTAGTTATCTGCAATCGATTAAAATAAATCATTTGGTAGCAGAAATGTCAATTAACTTCAACAGCAAGCAATGTCGACTTCACTTTAATTTACATTTCATAGCTCAAGGGGATACTATCAGGTCAGTCAACAATTGACCTCCATATAAAGATGAGCCTCTAAGGTTGTTACAAAATGGGTTAACAAATTATATTGATTGAGTTACTTGGGTTAAATACATTTCAAGGTACTGATTGTTGCAAGCGATGTATTAGCGTTAAATCATTTAATCTTGAGTGTTGAAACCACGCCTCAAATTTCACAGTAATGTAGATTTAAGTTCAACTGACCGTAGTCAATAAAGTAACCTAAGAACTGTAAATATCGAGAGAAAAGAAAAAAGACGATACATTTTAAGACCAATCATAATTAGCATGTAGTACTTCAATTTTAAATTGTACGGTATTAAAAAAAAACTTTTATTATTTTAGTGAACTTTCTTTTTCTGTCTAAGAATATTTTTTGCGTACGACACGTGTTGTAAATAAGAAACAACGTCGACGTCATAAAGAAAAGGTCTTCTTCAGGGAGCTGATTTTATGACGCATGGACATCGGTGTCCTCCGCAATGTGTCATAACCACGTTTCGTGTTATTATTACCTAAAGTATATTACGTTTAAAAAACTACATACCTACAGGTTTTTTATTTCTTTGCTGAAATACCAGTATGATAGTATTCACTTTTAGGTTATACGATTTTTCATGTATCTCCGATTCATTGTAATTACACTGTATCTAAAAATGACGTTACTTCTGCGTGGCTGTATAGCTATTCTAAATGCTCTCTAAATGCTCAAATTAGACCAAAATATGATCCTGAACTAGAGACCTGAAAATTGTTAGAAGTCCTCGGAACAACATTGCATGTGTATCTTGAAAAGTCCTCTTCGAATCCGTAGGCTATATGCGACGATGATAAAGGTACAGTTACTTAATTTTTAAATCTTCATATGTTTAAATATTTAGGACGTTACCTTGTTGATGCCAAATTAACCCGATCCCACTTTATGACATCCTTTCCTTCCTTCATGTGGTTAAAGTGAATTAGAACCATCGGTACCGGTGGCAATATTTTATACTCAAGGGAAATAAAAGTGTAAAATATAGAAACGAAAACTCGAAAGCGAATTTCGAATAAAATAGTTACATTTGGAACGATGCCACAACCGTGTTACTGTTGCAAACAGAAATTTAATTACATTAACAAATCTAAAGTCGTTCTACATTTATGGAAATACCGTTAATGATATCGGTTTTATACGTGATGTATAATTGCGTAATCAAGAATTAAGATAACCATAGAATTATATTATGGACGTAATACTTGTGGTATCTTGTACCAAATATTGTATTATCCTCTCAAATGTAAAGGAAAGGTTAAAATATTTATACATTTGTCACGGAAGTGAAATTCCACGGCAAATGTTTTACACAAATAAATAACAGGAACCAGTGACAGTCTTTAGATGACAGAACTGTCTCGATGTTTTGCCAAAACCAGAAACTCTATAAAGTATGAAGTGGTTGGCACTGCAATCGTATCTAGTTTGGCACTATTAGCCTGTAAAATCTTTCTAGTTTAAATAATACCGTATGCGACGACTTTACGTATAAAACAATAATTAACGGTGAATATTTTGTTGTTAGCATTAATAATAATTGAATAAGATATGTAAATGAAATACAATTCTTTTAATAAATAAGAACATCAGAGAAAAGTGAGAGTAATGTGCAAATATAAATACAAATGAAACGGTTATCGTTTTTACAAAAAGGTGTTTGACAACATTCTCAGTCAGTATTACGGAAGGATAGAAATTTAAGAACGTGTATTTTTAGTTGAAACGAAAGTAACTAGTGCCTGTTCCCCTTAGACAAATTTATACAAAAGTGCTACAATATCTACTAATAATAACAAGAAATACTAAGCCCTCGTCTTACAATGCATTTTCAATAATAATTCCATTGTCAAACAGATTGAACTAAACTAAAATGTTGAGGACTTTGTAGTCATCGAGTTAACGAAGAAAGTTTCCAACATGGCTGAGTAGACGCAAGTGAAGCGAGCAATCGAATTGTCTAACTATCTTTGTTTGTTGTGTATCCCGGTTTGAACATCGCTCTGTTTACGAGCCCTGAGGGAGGCTAAACGTTATAACAAGTTTACCGACCATTATGGTAATAGACAACAAATCGATTGCTTGCATAGTTTAGGATAGAAGACGAATTTTACATAACCAATACATGATGTTCGGCATCAAATCCAGTAGAGACAAACCAATTTTAAACAACGTATTCTTTAATATTACACCCTTAATATAAAGGACAACTTTTCACATAGACATATTTTATATTATTGTATTGTCTCAATTAAGCGGCGATTGCCATACATTACCGGTCCTGTGGAGATAGTTCTCTGACAAACACTTAAAATTGGACAATTTTTTATACAAAATCTTAATAAAAGAGAATTATTTGTTACTATCCTAAGTCTGGTTATTGTTTCAGAATTACAACCTCAAAGAGCACATACAGACTGGTTCAAGTAGCTTCAAGCATTTGAAAGCAGTTTAGTACGTCGCACAAGGACCGTTGTTTTCTGTCGCCGATATATAGCTGCCGACACGCGTCCGAGTCGACTATTTGAAGCTGTCCGTGTACGTGGGCTCTTATGTGTTGCTTATTGGGCTTGGTTACCTCATAAAGTAATCATTATTATTGTAAAAAACCTACTCAAAATGTGTAAATACCAATATTAAACCACTTTTACGTGTTTATTAAGAATCATTTGGGTTTACATTGTAAATATTTACGCAAATATGACAAAATATTCAGCTAGCGTAGGTGCTTTCAGATTTTAAATTGTGATTCGATTTATATTGTGTTGTATCTCGAATTGAAATCAATGGCCGCGGTCACAAGCGATGAAAGTTTAAATTCCTGGATGTTTATTTCCAATCCATTTCGGTGAAATCTCATTTGACGCTCAAAGTGCAATTAAGCTGACAAATTGTAATATCGAATTTAATGCTTTGACTGCAAATCTATACATATAATAGAATCGGAGTGTCTGTTTGTAATATCAAAAGAAAAATTCCAGATTTCGGGAAGATGATGTATGTCGTTGCTGCTAACGAAAATCGTCTTTAACTTTTTTGTCTGTCTGTCTGTACTTTTGTCCGCAAGCCGCGATTGTTTCGGGTAATTTCCGAAAAGGTTGAGGCGATTTCGACCGGACTTTCACTGTAGGGTAGCTAGATGGGCATATTATATTTACTATACTTTATTATTTTAATATTGCGTGGACGAAGTCGCGGGCAACACCTAGTTCGAAATATTTTTGTTTGTCAATTCACAAAAGTTGTTCATACCATTGTTCCAACGTGAAGCACCGTTCAATATTTGCCCATTTTATCGAGTGTACGAGTTTTGAATAATACAATACACATCCGTATATATTTTTAACCTCAAAATGTATTCATTTGGAAATACACAAACACGTATTCAAATGAATTTTTCATTCATTAATGATGCGAATTCTATGTTTGTAATTGGTATCATAATGACAATTATGCATTCGTTATTTAAGCCGGCGGTTTTCTTTTTTTTTACGATTATAGAGAAGTTAATGTTAAAATAATTTTGCATAACCATGTAAGTATTTAAAATTAATTATTGTTATCACCACCACCATCACCATAGCTTGATGTAAGTCCACACTTAGGGGCTTGGAGCCTACCTAAGTAGTGACTAGGCCTACCCAAGTAGTAAACCACGCTGGCCCAGTGCTAGTTGATTGACTTTACACATGTGAATTTTATTCCCGATGCATGCAGGTTGCAACATGATGTGTTCCTACACCGTAAGAAAAATCAGGTAAATTATGTACATAAAAAATTCAAAAATCGAAAATCACATTGGTACGTGGCGGAATTCGAACCTAAGACTTGTTGATTACAAGTCAAGTGCATACACTCCTGAGCCATCGATGCTCTGTTGTTCTGATTAGGAATAACTATAGCTTGCCTTTTAGCGGCAATTTAAAAACGATTGTTTTTTTGTCTTGAAACCTTTATTACTGTAGAATCAAGTCTCCGAGTAATTTTATTCACGCTTAATAAAAAAGCCGATGTGCTGTATTACTATATTCTCTACCTACTAGCTCTCTTATTATTTTACTCAATTAAATTCGTGTATCCAGTTTAATTTTGCGTTCCTTTGCGCAATTAAATCTGTAGATAAGTGTAGATGTATCAAGAAGCTTGATCGTTGAGAAATATTCGTATAATGAAAGTATTGTTTCCCCTTGTAACCTCAATGTTGAATAACGTTACTTATTGTCCTGTTTTAGTTATTTATTTGGCAAATAAGAGAAGCAATAATCCTTTGTTGGAATAAGGAAAGATATTAATACATACCGGATTAATCAATTAAAGATTAATTACAGAGAAATTAAATCATTTTAGTGTTAAATTGGTGTTGTTATAAGTATTGTAACGTAGTATCTTTATTTTATATACTCAGTGTTTGTGCTCATATACTTACAGCGGAACGGTTATCTATAACTGTTACATGTTACTATGTTTATATGGGTTATTAATGTAAAAAAGGAAACTAAAACTATGTAATTATGTTGTTACTATGTATAAAAGAAATAAAATACTTCTAATAACTTGCATTAGACATTTTTGGATAGTTGATGGCTCAGTGGTTTGGAGACTTGACTTGTAATCTACAGGTCTTGGGTTCGAATCACGACATGAACCAATGTGATTTTCGATTTTTCGAATTTTCATATGTACATAATTTACCCGACGTTCTTACGGTGAAGGAAAACATCGTGTTGCAACCTGCTCATATCGGCGAAGAAATTCAAAGATATGTGTGAAGTCAACCAACCCGCATTTGGCCAGCGTGGTTGACTAATGGCCTAGTCACCCCATATTAGGGTAGGCTCCGAGCCCCTCGGTGGGGACATATTGTGAGCTGGTGATGACGCTGATGAGACATTTTTAGTCTTGTGGATCATTAAGCTATAATATTATGTTTATATCGTGTAATATTTGAGGAACAATTATTTAATCCGAATGCATTTTAGACGTGAAAGTTATAAAATACTTGCCTGACGCTAGTTTGTCTTTTAAAGTAATATTATAATTATATAATAATTGTTTAAATCAGCGTATGAAAATCGAACGAGAATATCAAGTTCCTGCTAAACCGGAATATAGTAAACCTCGCCCCAAATCTTAGTTTCTTTTAGACACAATCACAGACAGTGAAGACTATATCGAGATTCGCCTTTCTAAATTGCTAAAAGATTGTTTATAGAATTGAAATAAAAATTAAAACAAAATTATCGAGCCACATCTCTGATTGTAGATTAACGGGACGTTTTTTTTAAAATAAAAGTGAAAACTTAGATCAAATAAAATAAAAACAAAAGTAATTTCATCTCCATTACATTCAGCAAGATATATCTTCATAACTTAATATTTTTAGGTTAAATTTATTCAAAAAAATAATCTTATCTCTTTATAGCATTCGCTGACTTAACAGCTTTTTACCTAACTTATTCACGTGTTAAAATTATTTTTAACATAACACTACCACAATGTTTGTGAAATAAAAATTCAGTGTATTATAAATTGGGTGAAAAGATGACGTTTTGCGATAGTGATGTCAGTTGAATATATTTTAAAAGTAACAGTTTTACAAAACAGTTTTAATGTTAATATTAACGTTACTTTTATAAATATGATGAAGCAATCTACATAAACTCAAATCGATTCAATAACACTTTCTATTATACTTTATTTAGATCGTGATAGGTTAGAATATCGAAATAACTGACAAGAAATACCTATATGATATTAATCTGCCCTATATCAAGTTTTTAAAACGATAATAAAAAAGCAATAACATGTTAACAAGACGTATAACGTCGCTGAAATAAACAAAGTTATAAATCGGTATGTGTTAAATTGTTTTAACCTTTGACTTATTGAAACATAAAAAAACAAAACCGACTTCCAAACAAAATACACGAAAAACAAAACAAAATGCACTAAAAACAAAACAAAATACACCAAAAACAATAAA
>NW_013524912.1:907936-927040 GCF_000836215.1 Papilio polytes
AAAAAAAAAAAAAAAAAAAAAAAAAAAAAAAAAAAAAATATACCGACGAATTGAATACCTCCTTCTTTTGGGAAGTCGGTCAAAAATCAATGTCGTTACCTTCTCGACCTTAGTGTGTGAGGTGTAACTATCAATCACTTGGCCATGGTAAGAAGCCAATGACGCGACGTCTTGACTCTAGGGTTGCCAACTTTAAGAAAATGCAGTCCTGATTACTGGCAACGAAATTAAATTTTAAATCTTGATTTTTTAGCGTAGGAAGAAAAAACTCTAATGCGAGAAGCATTAGAGTTTAACATCTTTAGTGAACAACAAAATATTATAAATCCTGTGATTTTTCGAGGACGTATCTAATGCGTATTCCGTTTGCATCTTGCAAATACAGAAAATTAGGATTATAGCTTAAGAATTGACAGCCCTACTTGACCCCCGCCATTCATTCCTCTGAATACAGTGTATAGAAAGATCGAAAAAAAATTACGTCTCTTGATGAGTAATAATTTATTATTTTTACTTTAAAATTAGTATTGTACATATTGTCGTATGTTAAATATGATTAAAAATGACTATTAGTGTTCATTAATCATACTAATTTTATAAATACGAAAGTTTAGATGGATGGATGGATGTTTGTTGAGTTTGTATCCTAAACGGCTGAACGGATTTCAATTAAATTTGGTATGGATTTAGAAGATAATCTGGAAGAAGATAGGCTACTAACTTTTCTATTTTTTTTTATTTTACGCGGACAGAGTCGCGGGCGAAAGCTATTTATTAATAAGCAAATAGAGTTACTTTTGATGTCATTTAACTTGTAAGCACGTCTAGCTTTTATGTAAAATATTTAATATACAAACCTTAGTCGCCGTTTTTAAAACTTTTGACTATATCGTTGGCAATATGAAAGAATGGATCGATGTAGCTATCTCGAGTCATTCGAGTGGCTCTTTGAAAATTGTTCGCCAAAGTAAAATATAAAGAATTAATGCCGGTAATTCGTAATGTGATATTTAATTTTGAAATTGCTTCAGCGCTTTTATTTGTGGAATTTTTATAAAGCGCAAACTTTGGCTTTTGTTAGAATTCTATTTTGTAATATCGTTACGGTGTAAAATATTTTGGGGGTAAATATTTGTGGTCAAGTTTCCACTGAGTTCGACATACTAAATATTTGAAGTGAAAATCAGATGTTTACGAAATACTAGGGGTAATTTTTTCCTACATTTCTAGGGTTAGTTTGCGTACATAACAATAGAGGGCAAATTGCGTGAGGAACATCGAGGTGATGATCATTGCCACCTATGATCCGAAAGAGTACGGTAGATTTCTTGTCGGCTTTAGAAAAGACGAAAATGGTCTGATATAACTACGTCCATAGAACGCATCTCATCTTGTTTGACATGTAAATTGCAGTGAGAGGATTCTCTTTCCAGGGATGGTGTCGTCGCCGATTTGGTCACAGATGCGACGCAACAGCGAAAGGTTTTAGTCTATACAAGTCTGACATAATCCGTATGCGATACATGAAGGACGATACATCTGTTACAACATATTAGAGTTTTTTAAAGTTGAAACTAATTCAAATCTTACTAATCTTAACTTACTGATCAGTAAGTTTATCATCTGTCCTATCTTACTAATATTATAAATGCGAAAGTTTAGATGGATGGATAGATGGATGGATGGATGTCTGGTAGAGTTTGTAGCCTAAACGGCTGAATAGATTTTGATGAAACTTGGTACAGATGTAGATGATAGTCTGGTAGAACACATACGCTACTCACTTTTGTTTTTTTTTAATTCCACGCGGACGGAGTCGCGGGCGAAAACTAGTAATTATATTTTAATTATCTTATCTTATTTTTCTTATTAATATTATAAATTCGAAAGTTACGATGGATGGATGGATGTTTGTTAGGCTACAAAAGCCTAAACGGCTGAACAGATCTCCATGAAATTTGGCACAGGTTTAGAGCATAGTCTGGAAGAAAACTTAGGCTACTTTTTATCCCGGGAATAGTAACGGTTCCCATGGGATTCATTAAATTAGTTTTTTAATGTTTATTCGATCATTCTGCAACGGTTCGACATATCTTATTGAAATTTGGCACAGATATAAAACAAAGCCTGGAGTACACATGGGATTAGGGTTTATCCCCGAGAAAGGTCCGGTTCCCGAGGGATACGTAGCTTTTTATCACTTCTATAGTTCGTATGTTTTGTAATACCACGCGGACGAAGTCGAGGGCAACAACTAGTAATATTATAAACGCGTAAGTTTAGATGAATGGATGTTTGCTTAAGTTTGTAGCCTAAACTGAGGAACGGATCTCGATGAAATTTGGCGTAGATGTAGAGGATAGTCTGGAACGCATAGGTTACTTACTTTTGATTTCTTTTATTTCCCTCGGACAATCTCACGGGCGAAAGCCACTACTTTAAAAACTGTATAAAGTACGCATTTATTTAAATAATCTTTGGTTTATAATACATGATTTTTTTAGAATCTTTAGCCTATACTTTCATATTATATCTGCACTAAGAGTGATTTTAGTCGGCAACATTTGAAGGACATTGATATTTCCCAAAAAATGTTTTAATTTTTTTTTTAACATTTACCTCTTAATGTATGTTTAATGTTAACTAAATCATGACTAAAATATTACATTAGTGACCCTTCTTGTTGAATCTAATAAAAGTATGCATTAGCTAACCTAACTTTGAGGTGAGCTGAAAGCGGATTCATGTTACGTTAAAGTACCACCACATTATTCATGTAAACTTTGCTGTGATTCTTTTTGGTAAAAGGGGAAATAAATATATACTACCGAATTTGTGAAGTCGTCGAAAATATCTACATTGTTGTTGCATTTTCTAATTAAGCAAAACTGTAAAATTACTATGCAAAAGTTCTAGGTAAACGTAGCCGAAATGTTTTGCAATATTAGAAGCATATGTTACATTCTGGGTTAAGTTTAAAAGAGAGCGCACACCAAAAACTAAATTCTCGCACAACTGTTTAGTCCATCTTTGATTCCTACGTGCTAATAGAATGGTACGTACACTATTCGATTTTTAGGTGTGAAACTAAACAGTTGAATTGGCTGCGAAACAATCGACAATCGCACAACCTGTGTGCGATAGTTTACTCAAAGTAGTGCGCCCGCTCTAAAGTATATAGAGAACATCGATTGTTCTAAACTTTAAGTTGACATCTGGTAACAACACAACTAATTTTTAACTTTCACGTGTTTTCTAATAAAAAAGGTAAATAACTAATGTTATGCCACTGATATGTTATTTTCATTATGCAATTACAATAATATCATGATTTCTTTAAATCTACGCGACATAACCACTAAATAACCAATGAAAATTCTTGCATAATTTTAATAAACTCCTTACATGTGACAACGGTTTTTTATTCATGATTGTGTAATGTAAATAAAATAATCAAAGCGTACATATTCTTTAATACAACCGCAAATGCACAATAAAGTCAACGCACTACTAACAAGGGAAAAATGCTTTAATTTTAAACACTCGTACACGAATGGAATATCGAAATCAAGTATGAAACTATGGGAGTTCATTAAGGGACTTCGTTTTGCTTTATAATTCTTCATTACTGGTTCTGAAATGTAACTCCAATGTTAATGTCACAACGCCCCTCGTTTATGCCACTCTATAACCCTTTCATATCTACAGTGTACTAAAAACCTGACTAAACACGCACTCACTATCTCTATCGCTGCCTTTAGGAAATACGTAATAAGTTTTATGCTTGAACGTGAGATAAACATATTGTGTATGATATTAACAAGCATTCACAGCATTCCATTGTTTCGAACATTCGACAATCGTTAAATCACAAACTTTATTACTAAAGTCAATTATGACTTAAGAGAATTGCATTAGGTTTTGCCATTTGCAACTTTACCTGAAAGTCGTAAAGAATCTATCTTTATAATTTTGTACGTAATTATTACAAAACTGTTATAAAATACTTGATTTACTTATCATTTACAATAGGTTTTGTTCAATGTAACTCCGTTATTGATATACTTTAATCAATTTCAATGTGACTCCATTGAAATTCATTAAAGTATCGACATCGTTGAAAGTACGTTAGAAATGTAGAGTGCATCCATCCTTTTGCTTAGAGTAGGAAGGAGTCAGAAAAACTGTTTCAACAGAGCCCCGAGCTACGTGCCGTCTGCGGACGAAAATGAACTGAAAGATTATCGCAGTGTGTGAAGGCGAGGTGCAAAGGCGAGCGACTGCAACTAAGGCGGCGTATCGAATGCGCGCCGAGCCCACCACGGACCTCGTCGAAAAGAAAGGACCGTATATTTGTTAAATAATGACGATAGTTGCACGTTACCGAGTGAAATGTTCGTAGGGATGGAGTGTTCTGACGAGATGAGCACTTTGGTATTTAAGAGCGGGTCGGCATGGCGAATGTCATCAGTTACCACAAGCTCCCACTCACAGTAACATCTCCAAAAAGCGAAGTTGTTCTAGTTGGTGCGACTGCAATTACTACAAGTAGGGTCCACACCCACGTAGAAGAAGCATAACCCAAGCACAATATGCGCGCTTTTGTGGTGAGTTCAGCTTGCGCTTGATTTTAAAAACTCGTCAAATGTAACCCATTTGTTTTTTCTATTTGGCACATGCGATTTTTTCTGCACATGATATAAGTACACGTTTCCAGGAATCAGGGTGTAAAGTGAAGTGTTCAGTGATTTCTCAGCGGACTGTCATACTGTGCCAAATAGTGCGGGAAAATATTTCCTCTCAGTGATTTGTGATAAAAGTGTTCGTCGTTCCCTTTTTTATATCACAGGAATGAGTTCATACTTTACGTTTCCTTATATAGACATATTTAAAATTCAACCTTGTTTTTAGTTCTTTGAATTATCATCGTTTTCATGACTGTTGAATGTTATTTAAATTAAATAAATCGACTGTATTTCCGATACAAATATTAAAAATCAATTTTCCATTATTCGAAATTACAATTGGATAATTCTCAGTAATAACTTTTATAATTCATCCAAAAAGTAAATTATATAAAAACCAATTTTAAAATAATACATCATATTTTCCTAGTTAAAAGTACTTTTATATCCTTAAAATAAATGTTATAACTACGTTTTTATTTCGAAACGAACAGGAAATTGTTCATTATTCAGATCGGGTACAATCTTCATTTTACTGAAACCATTAAACCATTTCATCACGATGTTACTTCGAAATGTCAATGAATATAGCCTCCTTATCAGTATTCAGTGTAACAACATTCTACCGTTTATTCACAACTTGCATAATCCAGACCATTTCAAATTGGTAACAACCGCGTACGGATTATCTAGTGTTACTCACCAATATCTTTCCTAATCTCTTTTCGTTGAATGAATCTGCATTAGTATTGTTTACGTGTTTATTTTACCTGTATTCGATGTACGGATAATAGTTGAAACTTTAAATGTATGCCAAATAGATGAAAATGATAAAGTAAAAGCTAAGCGAGTTGCAACTAAAGTTAAAACTAAAGAAATTAGCTGTGCATTGATATAAATTGGTATAACTCAAAATTTCGAATTATCTTTACAAATGTGATCTATATATTTTAAATTTTCGGTTAATCATGAGAAATTTATGGTAAAGGTTATTGAGGAAATTAATAATAAAATTATTGTTACAGGTACTCGCCTGTGTGGCGCTCGCCTACGGCCGTCCCGAGCCTCCAGTCGGCTACAGCTACTCCGCACCGTCAAGATATTCCACTCCATCCAGCAGCTATGGAGCCCCATCTTTGGGAGGAATTAGAGGAATCTCAGCTGGAGGACACTCCGGTGCTCTTTCAGGAGCATCTTCTCTTGGCTCAGCTGGACTTTCTCTCGGTGGACACTCTGGCGGAATATCATCCGGTTTTTCCTCTGGAGGCATTTCCTTTGGCGGAAGTAGCATTGGTGGAGGACTCTCATTGAGCGGCGACTCCGGTTTCAGTGGCGGATATGCTGGTGGTTACTCTGGTGCACCTCTCGTCCAAAAGCACATCTACGTTCACGTCCCACCCCCAGAACCCGTAGAACAGAGAATTCCCCGCATCCCAGCTGTTGCTCCCCCTCAGAAACACTACAAGATCATCTTCATCAAGGCCCCGACTCCTCCTACCCCAGTGGCGCCCATCATCCCCGTTCAGCCTCAAAATGAAGAAAAGACCCTTGTTTACGTTTTGGTGAAGAAGCCCGAAGAACAACCTGATATCATTATCCCGACCCCGGCTCCTACTCAGCCCTCAAAACCAGAGGTTTACTTCATCAAATACCAAACCCAAAAGGAAGGTGGTGCTATCGGAGGTGGTGCTATCGGAGGTGGTGCTCTTGGAGGTGGCGCTCTCGGCGGTGGTGCTCTTGGCGGTGGTTCTATCGGCGGAGGTGATCTTAGCGCCATTTCTCTCGGTGGATCTGGAATCGGAGGAATCGGAGGTGGTGTCGGCATCGGCGGCGGCTCTGGCCACGGTGGTGACATCGGTGCTGACTTCGGTACGAGCGGTGTTGAGGACAGCGGCTCAGACGGTGGTCACGGCGGCGCTACCAACACTCAATACGGTCCTCCCGGACACGTTGCTGGACCTCTTCATTAAATCCAAATTCCTCAAACATGCTTAAGTGGTAGAAAGAGGAACTAAAATATTTATTGCTAAGCGACCACATCGCTGAATGGTTCATCTTCGTTCTCGGCCATAGCGAGGGTAACTCGCGGGCTTCCATTTCTGCCAGCAACCGTCTGCGGTCGAATGCCTTGTAAATAGTCACCATCCGCATTCGCCTGCAGTCACCATCGTGATAATATTCGACTCTTTCCTCCCATCACCACTCATTGCTACTTGTTATTAGTGCACAGTGTTAATGTTGTTCGAAATGAGTATTTTACTGCGACTGTTATGTTTATGTATTATAGATAGCTTTTTATTTTTTTATAATAAAAACACAAATGTGATGCAATTATGATTTTTCGGTATACCCCACACATATTTCCTTAAGCGAACAATTATACTAAATCCGAAAGTAGATGTGAAAGGTTGCCTTGGCCGGTATGGCTGAGGGTGTTCGGTGATCCGTTCGAGACTCCTTTCTCCTTCGCGACCAGTATATCATAAGGTTTGATATAGAATCAAAATTATGTAGAATCGTATCGTAACAGCGCGCCGTTACGCAAGAAGGTCGCGATATGGCGAGTGGCGCGGACCGAGCGCCGCGTTTTTATTAATGGCCTCTAATGGATCAAGCGCATTATCATACTTTCTGCCAATAAAGTGGATAGAGTAATTATTACATAAAACTAAATATATTCTTATAAATTATATTATGAATGAACGCCATCTCACTAACCTGTTGATAACGTCTTTATTACTATTCCATTTGTTGAAAAATTTGATTATTAATTCACGTGAAAGCTGTTTGCTTTATACGTTATCAACTTTCGTTTTATTTGGTTCAGTTCCGCTTTGATTCGTTGCAATCTTGTTAGTAATAATGTGAATTCAACACTCAATTTAATTAACATGGTAAAACGCAGTGATATTACGGCAATGATCAGGTTGACAACAATCTTCAATGATTAATGTATTTAACGACAAGACGTAACGAGCGACTGTGTGCGACATTATTCTGAAAAGAGTATTTCCAAGACAAGAACAAATGTTATTGGCAGTTATATACTTGTTTTAACTATTATGAAAATAACGTCAATGGTGTTGACAGCATCTGTTATTGACAGAGTTGCAGAGAATTAGAGCGAGTGCACACACTTTGATTAAACTATCGCACAGATGTTGTGCGATTGTTCATTGTGTCGCAGCTAAAACCGATTAGTGTGCGAATCTCCATATAAGCTCATCGGAATTAAAGCGTGATTAAACACTTGTGCGATAATTTTGTCAAAGGTGTGCGCGCGCTCTTTTACTTATACGCAAGTACTTATTTTAAAACATCGTAAAGTATATTCATGAAATTATAAAATGCTTATTTTAGGAATATCATAATGTCCGCCAGCCTGGAACTACCACTCAATTCCTTTGCCATTTGTTTTTTTTATACTAACGTACTTAAAGATTTTAAAGACAAAAGTATATTATCTGTAATGCCAAATATTTTAAGTTGTACTATAAATGGTTAATTTTATAAGACAGGAGTGAACAGCGAAGACACAGGTGTGGTGTACAGCTGGGCCACCGAGTGACGCATCAAAGCACTCAAGTAAACGTGTCCTGGAATAACGTTATAATATATTATAGCTAAATGCTTTCAAAACGGTACTTATTATATTTTTTATCACGTTTTAAACATGTACAACTACAAGATATAGACTACTATACAACTAGATATCTACTATTTTCTATCTTTACTCGTAATTTAGTTTATCCTAATTTTTGCTAGTATTCGAACAAAATTCACTGTCATGAAAAAGTTATAGTTGGGTAATGAAAAATTAAACTAAGGCACGCGGACACCTAAAACTAAACTGTCGCACAACTGTTTAGTATAGCTTTGATTCCTATGTCCTTATATAGAGGTGAGCAGGCTCGATATTTAGTTGTGCAACTAAACAGTTGAATTGGCTGCGAAACAATCGACAGTCGCACAACAATTAAGCTAGTTTAGTCAGTTACACTAATACTGGCTATCTATTACACTCGTTATTGTGTAACGAAAATTTGAAATGTCTCTGCGATTTAAAAAAGGATTCGGGCAGTGTATTATTCGTACACCATCGCCGCTAGCCGGCAAAGACCATTAAAGTACTGGCAACTTGCCGAAATTTGTTGCGACAAATGCTTTGTACATTTTCACAAATATATCTACGTTTGTTTTCTTTTAGCACAACCAACACAGAAGGTTGTAACTCGCTTTTTGGGCTCAATTACTTTTGGTGTATTTCGAACTTTATCATAATCGTAAAATCAATACTATACACTATAAAATATAATTTCACTATAAAGTAAGATTTCATGAGTAATATTAGTTAGTGCCTTTTCATACAATAATTCATTCTAGGGAGCATTGTTTATATTTGGATAGAAATGGTAACATTAATATTAATAACAAATAAGATTTTTAAATGTATCAATTAAACAGATAGACATTTTTGTCATAAACTTTAAATTAAATGGTTCTATAAAAGTGTTTTTTGCGTTACGACTATTTGTTTGGGAACCGTTGCTTTATTCACATTTTTCTAGGGATTGGAGTTTGTAGATTTATTATACAGACAAAGTGGAGATATCCAACGACTATGCTATTTATAAATCTTTGGTTTTACTTAGATTTTTTATACATTATGTATTTCTCCTATATATTTTTAAAATACAAGGCAGATTTAGGTAAAACTTTTACCTCGAGGCTAATTATGACGTCAGTATATTTTTCATATCTTATTTCTATTACTGAAAATAAGAGATTTTTTAAAAAATAACGTAGGTTATAAAAGTTTATGGTAGTAGGTGCATTACTTTGGTTCATCGGCCGACATTAAATTGTAAATTCTTGTGACTGCACTTCGCTAGTATGACGCAATTTGTAATGGTGTGTAATAGCTCGCTTACCGACGCTAAATCGACTCTAATTACACTGTAATGTGGCCAAATCGTCCAAATGTGACGAGTTTTAGGTGTTTTTAACTCGTAATTGCAACGAATTAAAAATGTATTCCTTTTTCTGGTACTCTTCAGATGTTTTGGATATTAACGTTCTTTTAAAGTGAGTTTTCATTGCTGAATAACTTATTTATTTCATTTCCTTTTCCCAATCACAAGGCGGAGGTACAAATACTGACGAATGCTGGTTTTGGTGATACCAACGCCCTGGGCGAGATTTCTACTACGCTTTTTTTACTATGTCTGGAAGGGCGGGGGTGAACAGGGTAAAGTGAGACTATAGTGCTGACGTAGAAACGGGATGCATTAATTTTAAAAGTATAGACGCATGATTTTTTATTCTCTTATCACATTCCAAGATTGAAAACGAAATACACTTTAAAATCGGTCAAGCAGTTTACGCTAAAGGAGGTCACAATGGAACATACTCCATAAAAACCCGCCTGCTAATAATTGTGACTTGTCATTGGATTCCCATTGCGGGAGTGTTTTGGGAAAAGAGTCAGTCAAGGCTGTTGGTTTTTTTAAGCATTTTTTATTAATTAAAATTTATTAATGAATGTTCCCTTTTTATTTGGAACTTTTAATAATGTTGGATTTGTTAAAAGGTTGTGAAAATTCTTAGCAAAACGAACTGATACTTTAAATTTGATTTACTGGATAATGAACATTTCCTTGCATCCCGGAAAATCAGGTAAGAAGTTTCGCAAAGCGAATTTCTTTCACTTCCTTGTCGTACTTTCTTGTAATAAATGAATAAGATAACTTTCAGAGGTAAATTATATTTTTTTATTTAATATAAAAAAAAACTCAAATATTAATTGTATAACATCATTTTAAGGATGTACATTTTAATTTATACTTATAATAAAGAGGAAAGATTTGTATTTTTAGAGTTTTGTATGTACTGGACTGATTTAAAAAATCTTGCACTATTAAAAAGCTATGTTATTACCGTGTACATATAGGCAGATTTTTACTGTTTTTTTATTTAATATATTAAACATGGGCGAAGTCGATAGTAACAGCTAGCATTATAGTATAAAACGCGCATTATAGTTTTATAGTTTCGTTAGTTCTTTATACAAATGTTATATTAAGTTCAAATTCTAATTTTAACTACTAATAATAAATTTGCAACTTCATTTTCGTCACCTGATTTATCTCCGTACTGTCATAATTCCGTAAAGAAAAATTGAAACAGTTCCCTTGAGATGTAAAGCAGTGGATTTTCAAATCCATTCAATATTTTCACAAGAATATCGTAATCGAGATGTCACGTCCTTTCGTGCTCCTGGAACCAATTTAGAATTATGAATTGAGAGGGAGCGAAGGAGGTTGTTAAAGGGAACCCGATTCGCCGATCTCCTTTTCGCAAGGAAACGTGCTTTATGTTTGCGAAAATTATTTCTCGCTCACAAAAGGTTCGAAGTTGAAGAATACTTTCGTAGTAGTTTTTTTAACCTTGAAATATATCATAGACAGTATGGGAATTTAAAAGTAATAGGAAATGTGACGAAGTTTTAAACTAACAATATTGACACGTTCACTGCGGCAAGCAAAATCATGATTCTTCATCTCGTGTGGCGGCAAAATGCGCCCCCAATGATATTTCCGCCAGTGCGTGGCAGGTCTTTTTAGACCTACCAGCATTAGGATAGATACAATTGCTACATCTTTGTGGAAACATAATGTATACATTTTATGTAATGTAATGTATACATTTTGTGTAATGTAATGTATACACCTGATATAATCGTTTCGCTCTAGCGAGAGGGACAAAGTTTTCTTCGTCGGCACGAGTTTAAGTACCGCGGCAGGTCGATATCGGCCTGTTACGCAGTGAGTGTGTTAAGATGTGTTAGAAATTATACAAACCTACTAAAAATTAGGAAAGAGTACAGAATGGCTAAGGAAATAAAGCTATGGAAATTCGTAAATAAAATTACAGGCATACATTTAAATTTATAGGTATTCCGAAAGTTGAATTATTCCATTAATGGCAATCGTAATACAAGTTACGTACAAGTTGAGCTGAAGACGCCACTGCCTAATTAGTCTTCCTTACTTCGTTGATTTATGTAAAAAGATATTTATGTGATATATTTGAACGAAAATGAGTTAATGCTGATTGCTTTAACATATTACGTTAACTATATTTCATATCAAGATTGAGAAATTTCAACGTTTTAAGCAGATTATATAATATTGCAGATGATATTGAACATGTATCTTTAGGATAGGATAAAAATTCGAAATATTTTTGTTTTCCGTCCCATATACGTATAAGGAATTTGAAAAAAAAATGTCCAGATCTTTATTTTTTTTATTTACTAAAATCATGTAATATAAATTACACATAATTGTTGTAAATCAGATTTCATTATTTCAAAGATTTTAATATTGATTTTATGTTGGTACCTAATTCTAAAATCTAGAATCCAAATTGAATTAAAAACTTTATGTGTGATAGAAAAGTTTATTATAAAAGACACACTAATTAAATGTTGTTAAAATTAATGTTTAGTGAAATGTGACGTCGGTTTTAACGATAATAATATTAAGGGTAGCGTAAGTGCATTTTGGGTAGCAAACAGCCGGGGGGCACCGCTAAGCCCCTTGTTTTAGCCCCAGAGCTACTTTATTGCAATACGTATATACTACCCATACTCCAGAGTTATACAGAAATATCCTGACATTTTTCATATATTTGAAATGTTCTTTGGATATGCACACAACTGCATTTAATATTTAGAATAGGCGGATATACTAAAGATTTTTAAAATTCATATCTATAAATAATTAATGTTTCTTTTTATTAATGAATAAATAACACGCAATTGGGTTTATGGCTGCTTTTATTTAATTTTTTATTTTGTTCTGTGTGTTTAAAAAATATATAATAAAGAAAAACAAAATGGTTTCGCCATGTATATCAATCTAGATTTAGTTAAGCTTTTTTTTTAAATTGTGTAATTAACAAAAAAAACTTCTATCACTTTCATTACGGTATAAGTTAAAGGAATTTGAATTAAACTTGGTTTGTTACAAAATTCAAATCTTTTAACAGGCGCCATCTCACAGTGGACGTTAAAATCTTTGGACCGTTCACAGATAGCGACAGGATACGCCAATGGCATTGTTTTAAATCGCCGTAAACACGCTTCACTTGAAATTATACATTTCACGGTATTTGGTCTGGATTTGATTCGTTTTTAAGATAGGCTTTATATATTTTTTTTAAAAAAGCAATTTATTTGCATGCCTTCCCCGTATATTTAAAGGAATAAGAGTTTTTAAAGAATAAGCAATTAAGTTTCGCCTCGCAAGAGATAAAGTCAAATTTGGAGAACTGACCACCAACCTTCGCTAGTCGGAGAGGAACCTTAAGAAAAAGAAGAAACAATTAAGGGCCCAAACAAGGCCAGTTTATCGAATATGTCACGCGGATGCGTACGAAATTTTGGATAATTTTGTTTCTCGTAATTTAATAGAAACCACAGGTGGGTACAAACATTGAAAATGTTCGCATTTACATTTGTAAGCGTGCACACGCGTGACAGCAATATAGATGAATCTCGCGTCTTGAATACGAAAAATTGTAAGAAATCGAAAGTGGCCGCATTCGATCGCTAAGCTTTACGCTAGAGGAAAATAAGGGAGAAAACAATGAAGACGCAGCGCACAATGCTCTGACGTGTAATGTGCCAGTTGTCTAACCGATATTGAATATGTTGATTCACTCGGATATTCCGTAATCCAACGCAACACTGAATTAATTGTATTGTACTAGTATATATATACTCTACGCTTGACATAAGATCATTGTTTGGATCAAGACCTTGACCTTCATTAATTAATCTACACATATAATAAAAATGGACACTATTTGTAATATCAAAAGAAAAATTCCAGATTTCGGGAAGATGATGTATGTGTTGCTGATAACGAAATAAGCATTTTTTTTGTCTGTCAGTCCGCAAGCCGCGTTTGTTCTGGGTAATCTCCGGAACAGCTGGACCGATTTCGACCGGACATTCAATTAAGGGTAGCTGACAGACGGGGATATTATAGGCTACCTTTACATCATTGAAAAAGAGAGAATACATCAAAATATATTCTCACCCAATTCATGATGTCTATTTTATTTAATTATTTTAACGGGATGCAGGATATAGTCTAGATTGGGTATAAGTCTTTATTGTTTATGAATACTAATAATCACGTATATTTTTTTAGACCATATTCTTAAAATAACAGTACGTACAATAGTAGAAACGAGTCGAGAGGCGTGAAAATCATATGACCTTGGAAACCGATCTCGGTTCACCGCAAGTTCAATTTCCGATTCCTTTGATTTCAATGTCATCGTGTTTGATAACCGCAGCTCAAGCGCATAACAGGCGAAGCATGTTAATGGCCATCGAGAAATTGGATATGATCGTATCTGTGATCACCACAAATCGGTCAAAATTATGTCTTCTAATCTGAATCTTAATAAAATGTTGATGAATTTACTTGTCTTAGACTAAAACATTTACATCCTTACATATAAACGCAGTGTAAAGTTAAACTTAGGAATAAGCTGAATCAACAGTGGTAGTGCCCGCTTCTACATCTTAGCACTGCAGGGCCGGCACGCCCGGTGTAATACCACGACCACACAGAAGTCTGGCGTGAAATGGCAGCAATCCCGTGTTTCGTCTGATGAGTGTGGTGCCGAAAGCCTAATTTAAGTCCCTTTCTCTTTACCACCTTTTTCTTATAAGGAGAGGATGGGAAGGGGAAGTGGATTTGACGGTGGAGGAGATGCATAGGAAGGGGCAATATCCTCTTTATGTACGACTCCTCCTCCGTCGGATAAGGGTAGGCAACGCATCTGCGATCGCGGATGTCTATGGGCAGCGGTCGCTTCGCCATTTTGGCGGCTTCAGGTGGCCGCATGCTCGTTTGCCACCTTATGTTATAAAAGAAAGAAAAATAGTATAAGCAAATATTAGTACAAAGCTTACACTTAGTTTATTCCTAAGTTTAACTGCATACCCCGTTTATCTATAATGTTGGTAGAGTTTTGGATAGAGATATCTACAATTTATGCCTCTAATACACATACTCTCGCACTCAGAGTTATTTATTTGTTTATTATACTAAACCTACACTAAGGGTTCAAACCCTTAGCGATCAATAAAATACTTTGTGTCCAGCTATATCTAAAACACGTAGAAGTTTTAATAAAGTAGGTTAAGTTTAGTGTGATTTGGGAACATTTATAATTTAATTTTCATTAAAGTTATTTATGTGATAGAAAACAACGAGGTTAATATTTATTCAGAGGATAGTCTGAGATATATTTCGTTACAGGATAAACTGGTTGCAAAATACTGCGCCGGGGACCGCAGTCTCACCCTCGGGAGGTTTTACTTTGAATAGTAAGAAGGGACGCGTTTTGGGATGAGGAAAAGTCGTAAAATGTGTAATTTGTTAGTGCACTTTGTATATTTTGGGGTAAGGGCAAGACGCCGTCAAAATTTGTCTTTTTATTTTCTACGTTGGCCGTAAAGAATTCTTTCTTATTAAATTTTCTTTTATTGCATCACTCGCCGTCTCGCGACTTTTTTCGTATGAAATTATTTCGTTGCTGTGTTGTACATTTTACCCTCAATTAATTAACTTATAGACTACGAGCTGTTGCCCGCGACTTCGTCCGCGTGGTATTAGAAAACATACGAACTATATAAATAACAAAAAGCTACGTATCCCTCGGGAACCGGACATTTCTCAGAGATGAACTTTGTTTTATATCTGTGCCAAATTTCAATAAGATATGTTGAACCGTTGCAGAATGATTGAGTAAACATTAAAAAACTAAATTAATGAATTCCACGGGAACCATTTCTATTCCCGGGATAAAAAGTAGCTTTAGCCTATGTGTTCTTCCAGACTATGCTTTAAACCTGTGCCAAATTTCATGGAGATCCGGTCAGCCGTTTAGGCTACAAACGCTAACTAACACCCATTCACCCATCCATCCATCCATCTAAACTTTCGCATTTATAATATTAGTAAGAAGTAAGATTAGTAAAAAGATTCCAGAGTGTGACCTATGATCGAATTATAATGCAGATACGATTAATAGTTTTGTATTTATGGTGAAACTAACCTCCAAACGTAGGTACAAATTTATAGATAGTAATTAAGATAAATCTAGAATTATGTGAATGTTCTAAAAATTAGCGTCTTTTATTATTTTAAATGCATCTTAATGTTAAGTGACAATAAAAACTTGCATTTGTAGAAAATTGAAGAAGTTTCAAGTGCTATTATCGAGGAGAGCTTTTATTTCTCAGTGGATTATAAAGCGATGAACACAGCTTAATAACGGCGCTTTTAATGAAAAAAGTTCCCGTCAGAGTCCCTTCTGATACTTATCTTCACGCTTAATAGATCCCACTGGATAGTTCACTCGTTTGTTTTATTACATGTTGTTCTTTGCACCTGTTTGCATATCACAGACGGATTAATATTCATGCCTTTGTAATGTGACGTTTATTCTCATCTGTGTTCTTATTTTGAACATTATTAGTTTAATAAGTAATCTATACTATTATATTAAAGCGTAAACACACACTTCTTTGTTGCCTAAGATGTCAGCAATTACAGCATATTTTTGAATAATTCTTTTTTTAATAAAAAGTCCTACACTTACGTCACGCTTTAGGCTTTATATTTTCACGCCATTAAATTTAGGGGGTAAATATTTTGGACAAAAACCCTAATGTGGGTAAGAGAACATAAGTTGCTGCCAACATTAAAAAAGCAAGGTTGCCATGAAAATTTGACAAATGTAAACAATAAAATAAAAATTTCATAATTTCATGCGGATGAAGCCGCACGGGAACAGCGAGTAATAAGATAATCCTGATAGAACAAAACAATAAAAAATTTGCTTATATATGCTTATATATACATGATATAGTCAAATGCAAACGCATTTGGAATGTATCTTTGTATCTACCATCGTATCGTTCTAAATTATAGTTCAAGAATTGAATGCTTTTTGTGTCTAAGGTTAATTAAAACAAATTTACATATAGAAGCGAAAAAGCTACTGCTTATATCTTAAGTGGCGAAGTTAATATGCTTAGTGTTTGCTTCCCTTTGTTTTCCTTTGTCTATTTTCCCCCTTCCGTTTACAACGTAGCGTCATTCGAGTTCTTCGGCGACAATCGCTTGTGAGAACTTACGAAAAATAAAGAACATTTGCTACATAATGTAATTAAATAAGAGACCTTTAACGATTAAAATACTCGAAAATTAAAGTTGGATAGTTCGCATTGTTATACATCGATTAAATTTCAACTGTTTCGGATGTGGAAGTTGTTTTTGCAAATGGAAACGAGGATTGATTTGCAAAGTAAAGTATTTTTGCAGCTGTTTCCATATTATGCATTGTACAGATAAAGGCGTCGTTTTCACTTATACCTTTAGTTTATTAGTTCTTGAAATGCAACTTGCTTTTGAGTATTCACCAGTATTCAGTTAATGCCTATCTGACAAATAGATCATCGCATGTCATTCATAATACTAGCATTACTGAAAATGTAAAGTACTGTAAATGTAACTATTGGTTTGCCCTAGACCCGACGGCGTCTTAGCAAATATGCATGAAAATCTATGTGGCGTGTCTGAAGGCTAATAAGACATTGCGACATTGGAAGGCACTAGACATTTTCCACTGCCTAGCTATCAAACAAAAACTATTGTCATCCCTCTCATTTTCCTCAGAAAAAACAGAGATAACAGTATTATACAGTTGCCTCAGTGGAAATCAACGGCGAATCGACCCAGCTTCGCAACGTGCGTGACTCTGAACTATTATGAGGTAAAAATTTGATATTTTTATGATAATGACCTTTTATAGTGTGATTTTTTTATGAAGTTTGTTTGAACGCAGCGTTAACAAGGCCAATGTCGCAATTTTATTTCAATTAATAAAAATTTACTATTAATAATTAATTAATTTTTATCTTTATTTTTTTTTTCAGTAACATGATTTGTAACTTGTGTTCTTTTAAAATTTTTTTTGGTCAATAAATAGTGTTTTATTTATTTATTTCTTTCTTTAATATTGTTTAAAATTTACTTAAAGATGATACATAACATTTTTTTTTGTATTTAGTAGCGGAGATAATTATTTAATTACGATTCAATTAAGATAAAATGTAAATCTTTACTTTTGTAACAAAAATATTTATAACAGCATTAAAAAATGTTTGTATGATTTATCACTTTTTTAACAGGCGCTTGCTTAAGAAAGTACTTTACTAATAGAAGAATCCCGTTTTTTCATATAATGTAAATAACGATTGACTTTTTAGTATCGATTTATTATATTTCAGGTCTTAATTGTGTTCATCTGACGAGTACTTGTGGGCATCTGCTTTCAGAATTATTAAACTACAAGCTTTCGCCTGCGACTCCGTCCTCGTGGAATTAAAAAAGTAAGTAGCCCATGTGTTCTTCCAGACTATCCTCTAAATCTAGGCCAAATTTAATCGAAATCTGTACAGCCGTTTAGGCTACAAACTCTAACAAAAATCCATCCATCTAAACTTCCACATTTATAATATTAGTATGATTATTAAACAACCAAACGGATTTTATGTCGCTTCAATAGTACAATAATAATAAAAGGAAACAAAACCAATATCGTGAACAGCCAACAAATAAATACAGGTATTATTTCCATTGAAACAGGATTTACGTTTAAATACTGGAGCATTTATTTGCAATTACGCTCACTTGTTTGCGAGAATCTCTTTCCCTGATTGGGGGGGGGGTCGCTATATACAACTCATATTATTATTAAATGAAGTGTAAATCTGTTAGTTTTTGTTTGACCAAACCTGATTTAAAAGTATTTGATACTAAGACGAATTTTATATACAACAGGACTAGTACACTTCAACAATGAAAATATTTTAAGAAAATTACGGAAAGCAACTGTACGATATTTCGAATAAAACCTTTTTGAAGTCACCATTAGATAAAACGGTCTAAGTTTGAAAAACGTTAATTAATCGTATTATCAAAAATTTCATGCCACAGTATTGATTACATAAATAAAATGGAAAGTCGGGTCGTCGATCATACCTTTCTTCAACGATTTGTATGCAGACATGTTTTGACAAACGCTACGAGACAAGAATTATATACGTAAAATGAGACTTTTAAAAGCAAAAAACAAAAGAATTTCTCTCATCGCGTACAAGTAACGAAACTAACAAAATGCGATCTCAAGGAAACTGTACAAACGCCGTGGTACAGTCGAAATAACACGAGGTATTTCATTTAGCGTGCGTTCGCACGGGCAGACTTTGTACGCCGCGGTAAAGTTCAAGGTCAGCAGACTTTTTACGCCCACGAGATAGGTGTTC
>NW_013524912.1:929946-944278 GCF_000836215.1 Papilio polytes
GTATGAACAGCTTCATACAATCCCATACGTTCTATTTTGACACATAGTTACCGCCTAGCGTTTTCGCGTCCGTGCGAACGCTCGCTTAAAGAAAAATTGCCTTACACCTCGCATTGAACTGAAAATCCGTTCCTTACAAAACAATAATTGTGCTTTCCCTGTACTATAAACGACAAATATGTTATTCTTAATACTTGTATTTTAATAACTTTATTGTTTCAAGACATACTAGACGTTTAAACAATTGTCAACCGTCGCATTTGAGTTGGGATACCGCAAATGAACTCGACTGTACACAGCTTAAGTCGTTTGAGGTGCAAGTAGAATTGTAGTTGCAAGACTAAATAACATCGGTTTACACAGGTGTACTCGTGCCAGGTACGCTATTGTCTCACATATTTATTTGTTTCACACAAGAACAAAGTTGTGTTGGTACTTAAATGTGACAAAGCTTTGCAACGTCATCCTTTATACAATACTAGCCGTTCCCGTATGGCTCCATCCGCATGAAATTATGAAAATTTTATTTTATTGTTTACATTTGTAAAATTATTAATAGCAAATGTCAAACTGACATAACATGACAAACCTTGACAATCTTGCTTCCTTGACGTTGGCAGCAACTTATAGTCTCTTTCCCACATTAGGGATTTTATCCAAAATATTTACCACCTAAGTTTATTGGCGTGAAAATATATAGCCTAAAGCGTGACGTAAGTGTAGGGCTTTTTATAAAGAAAATAATTATTCAAAAATATGCTGTAATTGCTGAGATCTTAGGCAACAAAGAAGTGTTGCTTACGCTTTATTATAATAGTATAGATCACTTGGTGGTGAAACTAAGTGCATTTATTACATACATATAGTTAAACATTCAAAGGAATTATAAATTAGTTTTGGCACGAAATCAACTAAGAGGGCTTTAAAGCTCAAAAATTTTACTTTACGTAAAGTGGATATTTACGTTACGACTCATAACATATGAGGACAATAAATCTGTATGAGAACAACCGAAGCGTAAACAAGAGGGACGAATTTTCGTTATAATTCGGCACGCTCATTCAAGGTGTCAGGAATGGGGGATGGCGTCACGGGTACGTAGGTGTAGCCTGGGGCACGCAGCTCTCGCCCTCACACCAAAATTTAATTACGCTAGTTGTACACAGACAGCTAAGCTACACAGCGCTATATTTAAGCTAAAATAATCCTTGCAGTGACAGAAACTATGCTGTGTGATAGACACAGACAGAGATATATGTTAGAAGTGGTGTTTTATATCGTTTTACGTCAGCTTGGTGTTTAAATTTTACTTCTATAGTTTAACTTTACCTTAAAATATTGTTTAAGGACAAGTCAGGATTAATTAATGGAGCGATTCTATTCACGACTTCGTAGAAATTGTCTGTCGATACAGAACTATAAAAGTAAAAATTTATGTTATAAAAAAAAACGTGTTATAATAAAAGTTTGAAGGCATATTAGAAAGGGATATAACGATTTTGTCAGTCACTTTAGAGTAAAACTATAAAGTTTTGTTCGCTTCATTAATAGTATGACAAGTCTTTATTCTGCAGTGTATTTCATGAATTTCTCCGCATTGCCCTCTCTTATGTTAGTTGAAGTTTTTCAATATTTTAATTTAAACTTTCTATATCAATTTAAAAACCGCAATCAAATACTTCAATCGACTAAACGAAGTTATATTTTATGGTATGGATATTTAAAAATTCGCACAATGATTTTGTAAGACTGATCCTACAGATTATGGTTCTTACAAACACGTACGCTCAATATAATCGTATATTCACAGGCAATTAATACAATAAACATTTTAGTGTCGGTACTTTATTTTGTAATTCGTCCAATTAATTCACTTTCAAAATAAAATAGACTTTAAACCAAATATTAAAAACGCAAATAGACCGTCTACGGATAATATAACTTATAATAATAAAATGTTACGAATGCATATTTGGATATCAAATCCATAAGTACTGGTCCACAAAAATAATATGTCCAACATAAAAATGGGCACGTACACCATCAATCATTTTGCTTCAATGCTTGACGGGTTAAAACGTATAAATCAAATTGAATCTCTAAACTTTTGCTTTAAGAGAGAATATTTTTGTTTTAGGACTGAGATCTATATTCGTTTCTTGAGAGAAATCCGTAAATAGTAATTATTTTATATGAATCAGAGTACAATAATTCTATCATCCTGTGAATAATCAAACATTTTTCGACTGCTATTAAAATAAAGATAGGCTTTTAAATTTACTTAAAATATTAAAAATACCGATAAGAAGAAAACCGATCCTCCTAAAATATAAATTGTTAAAACCACTAATACAGGTTGAACTTTACTTCTCCCCGGCGTATTCTCCCCTGTTACTTTACCTTGGCACTTTGCGCAAATTAGGAGAGACTAATGCCGGCAGCTAGCAGTCGATGCGGCGCCAAGAGTCAAACTTTGTCACTTATCTCAGCTATAACGATAACTTCCTCACTCGTACGCCAAGACTTTGCAATAACAGCTCAGTAAGGTTGCCGGTATTGAATCGATACGGTTATTAATAACTCTTATTGAATAAATTAAGCTTTTAGATTAAAATCAGACCGCATTCTTTGATTGAAGTTGGAGACGATTTTGTACGAAACATCTTTAGTAACGTTCTGTTGAAGTCAATATTACACACCAGAAAAAATTGATATACTTTTATCATGTAGACAAGTGGTACGATTTTATTTAATTTGCGATAGGTTAAAGAAAATTATTATTACTTGACTTATGACAACATTTTTATAGTAAATAAAACGATTGAAAGAACATCTTTATACTATTGATAGATTTTGAACATCAACCAACACAATAACTTCAAGGGGACGAAAATGTAGACATTAATTCTAAAGTTTGGGGAAAATTAATATTTATGCTTCTTTTAAAGAAGGGTGTTACGACGCTTAATAATTGTGCAGCAAAAACATAATATAATACATTACTTTTATTTGTATCTTTACTTAAATATATTAGGTAGTTTTAAATGTATTTTGATCTTAAAAATTATGTATATACTATTTGTCCGCGACTTCGTTCGCAAATAAAACTTTGTGTGTTTTTCCAGTCTATATTTTTTCCAGTCTATATTCTAGAGCAAGATCCGTTAAGTCGTTCTAGTGGTGCATAATAACAACCATTTATCTAAACTCTCGCATTTATAATAATAATTTATTGATTATGAAAAACTTTAGTAAGTTATATAATAATAGACATTATCGAATGAATATTGATTATAAATCCCATGCGCTTGATTTATGAAATCCCTTTACTCCAACTGCTTTATTCATATTCGATTACGCATACAAAATAAGCCAGTTATGGATTTTCCTTCCTTCAGTCCGTAAATTACCGTTGAATCAATAATACGTTAACATCAGTTTCAACTTTATGAATATGCCTTATTTATTCCAAAATAACTATTTATTTTATAAAACAAAAAAAAAACATAAAGTAAATTCTTCTTTTGGGAAGTCGGTCCTGAGAACTACGGATATTACAGTTTAAAATTAAATAAATTTGTAACAAGATGTCCAAATTTCAACAATTAAAACAAATAGCGATTAATGAGAAAAATAACATGTAAAAAGAATGTCCATGCAGGGGCATCAGTGATGAATTGGACCACATTACAGTTTTCACCTTGACCAATTTCTACGGCAATAGTTGAGTTTACGTAAAGGAAATGGGTGTAGCGGGTGCTAGAGAAACGTTTAACGGCCATATAGCTCGTAGACACGCACGTCTATAGAATAGTTTGTAACGCGATGGTAAATAATAATAGCATTGTGGTTATATTGTCGTTAATGGTGTTTCACTAGGTTTATCATCCCGACTTGTACGGTAAGCAATTTGGAGGTCGTCAAAGAAACATTAACCACCCTTACGGTTTGTTTTTGATCGAAGCTAATGCATTAAAATGTTTACTGACATTTGTTTGCTCTTTATGTATCCAAATAATGTAGGAAAATTGACTCACATTAGACAGTAACGGCATATGAGTAAAATGTTTTGAATGTTTTGGGGGCAAAGTTTTTTTTTGTTATGATCTTAATGACAATAAAATAACTGTAAGTTCACATTGATGTAAAATGCACAGATAAAGTGTTTGTTGTACTGATTTACAAGAATAAAAAAATGCCTATAGTTTTAGTAGTGTAACTCACGTGGAAATAAACACAATACCAAAGATTAGAAACTCCGAAGATGCGCTAATTATGTTAAATTTTGTTATTGTGGTCCTAAACATGTAATAATCGTATAAAGTTGCATTAACGCCGCAATCATTTCCTCTTTATCTAACATGTGGGTAATAACAAGGATGGAGAATCCGCATTCGATGTACCGTAGTGCTGGTTGTCTTAAACGTAAGTCTATTTTAGAACGTACTAGAAGCTTAAGTAATCGTGATACTGCCCAGACAACTTTAATAACCAACTTATCATCATAATTCCACAACTTTTAAACTGACTTTTATAAGAAGGCGGTTTTCAATTCGTATGTATGTTTCTTTTTGTATTTTTGAGTACGCCAATTTCTTGTTGTCAGATTTCAGTAGCCTTTTTAACTTTTACATGAATAGATAAGTTAGCTGAATTCTTAACAAAGTAAATAACTTTTAAAACTCTTAGTAAACGATATTTTCACACTTAGCGGTTTCCAAAAAAAAACATTTAAGCAAGTTAAAGAATATTTAAAGTACTTACAGTATGTGGCACTTGTCAGCCTGTCAATGGTGTCTTGTTTTAGTTTAGAGTTCTTCTTGCCCATGTCTACGCCTTTTTGTACCTCTGACGGAGTGAAGTGTTCGCTGACAGTACTAGTCACCGATCGGTGACTTATGACATGCTATGACACGCTCTTGTCGTTATTAACCTGTAAACGGAGATATTACGTCATTCATGGGTTACTTCTACGAAAATATAACTTCTATGTTAATAAGTAAATAAGATACTAAAGTTAATTTAATAATAAATTACAAATGAGTCAGTACGTCAATTATTAATTACATTTTTTATAGAATAAGGTGGCAAACGAGCAAGCGGCGACCCGAATCCGCCTGAATGGCGAAGCGACCGCTGCACATAGACATCCGCAATTACAGATGCGTTGCCTACCCTAAATCGACGGAGGAGGATATTTCCCCTTCTTATATGTACATTTCCTCCACCGTCAAATTCTTTCCTTGTAAGAAAATGGTGGAACGGAAAAGACAATAAAATTGGGCCTCTGGGACTTCACGCATCAGACGAAACGCGGAATTGCTTCCACTTCACGCCTGTCTTCTGTGTGGTCGTGGTATAACACGGGGCTAATCGACCCATTCGTAGGATAATGTTAAAGCAGGCTCTAGCACTGTCAAATAATAATGAGGTTGTTTAACATAACTTGGATTTTATGGTAAAAATTATGGTCAGATATCATCAATAATAATCATTACTTACTTAACTAACTACCGTTTAATCGAATATATCCAATATCCAAGGCTACTTTTATTAAATAATACAATTATGGCAGCAGGTGTAAATGTGATAATTGAATGAAAAAGGATGGATAACGACGCAATAATCTTTTTGTATCGATAACAGATATTCTTAAGACATCTTAACATCTTGTACAAGAACACACGGATTATGCAGACACCGGTAAGCCTACAAAATGCAAAAACGTGCCCCTGTTGAAACGTTACGTTATTACTTTTTCTATGTCAATATAAACAATAATCTCATCCTAATTTTATCTATTGACACTTTTACTCACACAACTATAAATTATTGCTTCAGAGTTAACAAAATCAAAATCATGCCAACTAATAAATAATCACACAGGCGACCGCACCGTCTAGATCAGTTCTGAATAAAAATTCCAGCAAATTGCGTCAATTACAAGCATTTCTATGTAATATTGGATGATTCTACGCTGTATCAATTTTTGAACCTCCGGTTTTATGAAAATGTTGCCATCCCTATCAAGTAAAAAAAAAGATAGAAACAGTGTTCCGACACAAGTGTTTGATATTCCCAGTTATAGTCTAACAAGGATGTCTGGCCCGTTGAGAGAGAGCTGCTATCGCGGATAGAACTTCCAAAATAATTTAAAACCAACTTGGGCATTCAAAATGCATAAAAGAAAAAAACGTGACATGAGAGCTATGAAAAAAAGGATTTTGTGACACTTTTGACACAGATACTCGCTAGTGAGCTGTCATCATTTAACAACTAAGCCTACCAGGTCAGATATCCTAGTCGATCTATACGTTATTACCGTACGCATAACTGTCAAAAGTTGACAGCATAATGACAAGATTCTATAGCAGACCTAACGAAGGTTTACATTGTACCGACGACTTTATTACCTTTCAATGTAACTGTTCACTATCTCTCCTCCTGAAGGTAAGACCACGTGAATACCCCATAACTGTCTTCAATAAGTTATCTCTTTCTTAATGTATCTGAAACGATGGAGAAACCCTTTTAACTATGAGATACTATTGCACGTATTATATGTATCTTTCACAGGGTTTTCGCATCGCTGTTATTAATGGATATAATCGCAAGCATTTGCATACTTCAATCTCATTCGCCATTTGTTGAACGTAAACTTAAAAGCTTTAAACGGAAAGAACTTAAAAAAACCATTGTTGTTAGAATGTTTGATAGCGAAAAGTAACTTTCAAGACAAAAGAAACAAAAGCTCTCCTATTGAATATTCAATAAAGAAAGAAAGGAAAACATGCGTAGAAAATAAACACTTAATCAACCGGCGGAAAACAAGGCAATGTTATTCGAGATGAAATTCGCAAAGCAGAAACATCGAAGCTGAATTTGCAACCGTGTAATACGATGTCGTAACGCCCTATAAATTGTTGTAGAAATGTCGATAGGATCCGTTGCGCAAATCAAAGCTTATGTCTACATTCGCCAGCAATAAATGTCTACCCGGTCCTGGTGGAACAAATCTTAATATACAAACGAAAATCGAAGATTACGGAATAATCCTAACTAACTCATATAAAATAACAATTAAGATAACAACGTTCTGGATCGTTTCTACCGGAGGAACAAACTTTTACAGTTAATATCAAAAGATGGTACGATTCATAGATTAATCACATTGACCTAGAGAGGCTAGTAGGCATTAACACATTAATAAATTACTTTTCTCGACTACCGGTACATATGAAAGGAGAGTTATTATTTTGGGACTTACTATCAGATAGAGGTTTGGTTACTTCATCGTCGGAGAAGCACAAAATAGATAGTTACACTCGTTTATTATCTGTGCACTAAATAAAGTTCGTTTAGCACCTCGCGTTCGAGAGATATGCCCGTGCGTCGAGACGCTATAGGCACGCCTTTGAAACCAGTTTGCTTCTACTGCAAGTTTTTTTAAATGACAACTTTATTGTAGTGGCTATTCGGAATAAAATGATCATATCTGACATGAGCCGTTGGGATAAAATTGTTTGTATTATTCGAAATGGTTTACCTACAGTCAATTGTTTTTAACTTAAAACGATACTTTGACGTAAGTTTAAACTAAAATTTTATTTTACAATAATGTCTTAGATTTAAGTTTTAAAGGTTAATCCATAAGGAACTTGATACACGAAGCTTTGGAAGTTTATTAAGAATACTTGAAGGTTGGCTCGGTTTATCATGAAAATATATCCCTTGTGGGCAAAAGTTTTGATACTCTAGTTTATACTTAAAAATCACACTTCATACTACTATTATAAATTTGAATGTTTAGATGGATGGATAGAGTAGAGAGTTTGTAGCCTAAACGGCCGAACGGATCTCGATTAAATTTAGTATAAATGTAAAGTATAGTCTTGAAGAACACATAGGCTACTCACTGTAGTTTTTTAATTTGTATAACTCTAAGTTTTTTATTTAGAAATCTTCATCACCCAATTATTAAATATACTTAAAACATTAGATTGTGGGTAATTCTAAAACCACTAAGCTAGAAGCTTAGCCGACTGTTTCACTGGATCTTGCAAAGATAGTTGGATAGCTCTAGATTAGTTTGATTCAATCAATATGGCATTTGGTTCGTCGCGCACCAAATGTATTGAATATCTAGTTCTCAAAGTTAGGAGCTACTTGATGAGAACTAATCCTTTGTACTTGAATGTTCATTTATAAAGGATTACATAACATATATGGCAATAACTGGAAATAGGAATAGATTTATATCTATACTAAGGAATTCTGCCAGAGACAAATTAACGACTCTGAGTAGGGTATGTCCTTTGTTACCTTTAAGATCTACGTAAGTACATATATGGTCAATATTATAGGAAGTACCTGTTTGAAAACGGTGACCTAATTGCAATAGAACTGTTTGGGCTAATGCCAAAAACCAATGTACGAATAAGAATAGAAATTTTCGTCCCTAACAATTTTAGCTTTAGAGAAATTGCTTTTAGAAATAGAATGTACTTCAATACGGGATATGAAAATTGTTAACAAATAAACAGTAGCCGCTTTCGAAGAACTACTCTGAAATATTTTAATGTGCGCAAAATATACGATGAATTTTCTTCATTCGTATACTAAGAAAAGCTTCATTCATTGTTTAGATTCACGTACTTTAAGGATGTAGAAGTAAGCGGTTCACAGTTAAGAACTATTTATAACATCTGAAAACTCAAGCGTCACAGGTGCGTAGCCTCTGTTGGATTGCAGGTAGCTCTTAGATACCTATTAAAAATAAACTTTTGGCAGTGTAATGTACCTACATGAATGATTATAATAATATTAAAAACTGACCTCTACATCTATGCCAAATTTCATCGAAATTAGTTCTTTAGTATTTGCTACAAACTAACAAACATTCATCCATCCATCTAAACTTTCGTATTTATGTTACTTGTAAGATTTATCGAAATAAATAACTTTTTTTTTTACTTTTGAACAGTTTATTGAAAAATTTCTAGACTAGTTACGCAATGCGGATGCGAATAGAGCGGATTTATTCTGCATTCCGAAAGTTCGAGCTCGTATGGAAATATGCGACCTAAGCGACGAAATTGACTGGAGTAAAGTTAAATATTTCTTATTTCTGGAAATAATACTCGCAATATAATAGTAATATTTGTGCTGATGTTATTATGATATAATGTCAATAAAAATCGACAATATGTTATCTGTTTGAGTATTTCCAGAATACTGAATAAATTATAATACGACTGTCACGTGTCCTTTTTAGATTATTTCAATATTAACATAACGGAATACATATTAAAGATATTTACATCGTAAGTAGACCTATATCATCATAAACTTCCCATTTTCCCAACAGAGGGTAGGCACAGAATGTGCTGCTCGTCTATACTTTTCTATTACTCGTCATATTTGAATCGACTCCATTCAAATCTTCTTTCACACAATCCATCCATCGTTTCTTCGGTCCTTCTAGAGGAAGATCTTTCTAGGTAGACCTAAGTAGACTTATATAAATGGAAAATATTATGATATATGGTGCTATCGATCTGTGATTCAGTGCGTGGGTTACGTTTGAATTGTTAATCCATATTGCTTTTCCTATTTTTATTCACGTACGTAACAGCGTTAGTTCGTTAGCCAGTGTCCTAGATAGTTATCATGAAATCCTCTAAGCCGTCTGTGACCTATGGTACGTAAGAGCGTGCGCACATCTAAAACTAAAGTATCGCACAACTGTTTAGTCCAGATTTCTATGAGCTTATAGGTGCTACTCGATTTTTAGATGTGCAACTAAACAGTTAAGTTGCCTGCGAAACAGTCGACAATCGCACAACAGTTGTGCTATAGTCTAGTCAAAGATGTCCACCAGCTATAATAATGATTTTGATACTGTCACAAAATCGTATTTTACTTTGAAATGTACTGAAAAAAATATTACTTACGAAACAGTGATAATGATAACGTATACCAATTCGAAAAAACCTTTTAAAAATTGAATTCTATCTCTAACGAGCAAAACAAAAAAAACGCGTACTAAGCTGCGGAAAATAGCTTATAAACAACGACTGAAGTAGTTAGAAAACCGCTGTGGAAATATAAAACGCGAGAAAATAAAAATGTACGCGTAACATTCGATCGTTTTTTGTCAGATATGGGAATACATTAAAAAAGATATAGGTCTCGTATTGTTTGACACCGGTTGAAATTAGACAAACAAACGATCTGTCTCGAGCAAGTCTCGCGTAATGTTTAAACAAGCCAGCTGTCAGTTGCTCTCATGATGACATGGGTTACTCGCGACGATTAATGAAATGGTATGGCTTAGCTCCGCTAAGGTAATCGCGGCTTATTACGAAATCTAAAATTACATAAGGGTTTCATTAATGTACACGTAATATTAGTCCTCCAATTAATTATGCATTTACAAAACACTTTCAAACTACTAAGTTAAGTAATAATAGGTTGCCTAAGAAATGTCCGTTGAAAATTGTATTCAAGCAAACTTTATCAAGCTACGGATTCTTTCACAAAACACATTGTCACCGTAAAAGCTTTGTGGTTCGTAGCAACAACACTACGTTATTATACTAAGCTGTATTTGCTAAAGACATTTTAGACAATATGTTATTGATATTTTGTAGAATGTACAGCTAATAGCTAATAGCGTGGAAACAAAAAAAAAAACAAAACAAAAGCAAGTAGACTATAAGTTCTTTCAGACTATCCTCTATATCTAAACCAAATTTCATCCATATCCGTTTAGCTTTTTAGGCTACAACTCATTATATCGTAGTTTATTTGATATGTAACGTTCCTCAGGTTTGTATTTCATGCATTTAGAACTCTGTCACTTTGAAGTGAAATGACGAGCTCTCTGTTAAGTGGAAAGTAAACATTAGTTGGAAATAGAAAACGTTGCCTCTATTTGCTCTGGGTATAACGTTGCTTTAAAATTGTACTTTTAATTTATAGAAATGGGAATTATTTTGATATAGTCTTCAGTTGTGTTAATAGTAAAAAATATTTTATGTGTGAAAGTTATGAGCACCTTAGAGAGATAATAAGAATTATAGCTTCATTCTGGATATTCTGTTTTAATTTTTATGCCATTAAATTGATGAAATAAACAAATTATATAATGAAAATATGCGAAGGATAATTAAAATTGTATACGGTGTAAATAAAAAGTGAAGTACAGGTTAAAGAGATAACTTTTATAGTACTTTCTTTTAATATAAAATTATATTCAGGATTTTTTTTTAAATATTATTATAATATTAAATTATTATTATCATTATCACCAGCTCACTATACATCCCCACCAAGGGGCTCGGAGCCTACCCTAATAAGGGGTGACTAGGCCATAGTCAACCACGCTGGCCAAGTGCGGGTTGGTTGACTTCATACATATCTTTGAATTTCTTCGCCGATATGTGCAGGTTGCATCACGATGTTTTCCTTCACCGTAAGAACGTCGGGTAAATTATGTACATATGAAAATTCGAAAAATCACATTGGTACACGGCGGCGGGATTCGAACCCAAGACCTGTGGATTACAAGTCAAGTGTTCAAACCACTGAGCCACCGACACTCCTTCCTTCTTTAATATAGTTTCTGTAAAACCTAGTGCAAGACTACTTTAACGTTGTCAGTTTATGACGTGGAAGGCAAGGAAGGCAAGGAGTTGAAAGTATAAAGTTTGAAAGATAAATAAGATTTGCTGCCGTGGACGGTGGCACTCGACTTTAAAATGTTGTCATAAATTCATAGCTTTTTACCACCATGAGTGTTTGTGTTGAAAAATAAAGTTATGAACAAATTTTTAGGATTTACAGGATGAGTGGATGACTGTAAATTATACTAATATAATAAAGCGTAAACACATACTTCTTTGTTGCCTAAGATGTCAGCAATCACAGCATATTTTCCAATAACTCTTTTTTTAATAAAAAAAAGTCCTACAATTACGTCACGCTTTAGGCTATATATTTTCACGCCGTTAAGCTTAGGGGTAAAAATTTTGGATAAAAACCCTAATGTGGGAAAGAGACCACGAGTTGGACAACATCAAGGAAGCAAGGTTGCCATGATTTGACATATGTCATTTTAACATTTGCTATTGATAATTTGACAAATGTGAACAATAAAATGATATTTTTATAATTTTATGCGGATTAAGTCGCATGGGAACAGCTAGTGAGATATATTCTATCAAAGAAAGCGAGTACTTGTGTTTGTGCAAATATTTTTTTACAAAAAAAATCACACAAACATGTACAAATCAGTAACAAATTTAAATCGTATATTATTAAAACTTAGTTATTCATGACGCGATAGCATTTTTTTCATAGATAGTGTTAGAAACATATGGCCCTTTAAGCCGGATCTTAGAGAACGAGGATTAAGAGGAGCAGTTGAAAAAATAATCGAACATTTTTTCTTTTCCCAAGCTCTAGGCTAGGCTAGGCTATAAGTTAAGTGTAACTGTAAATAAAAGTCATAACTTTTCAGAGAATAAAAAATAAGTCGACGTTTTGATTTGCGTTTTTGCATTTAAAATTGCTTTGTAAGCGTGCTCACAACGACACCTAAAATATTGCATATTTCGCTAAAGGGGAGGATTTAAAAGGAAATTCATAGATGTTTTATGCAGAGTTATGGAAATAAACGGGGACAAAGGGCATATTATTACTAGAATCACATAAAAGTTTTTGAATTGCACGCAAGGAATAAAACAATCGTCAATGTCGACTCCAATTTTTTAGTTAAACAAGAAGTAGAACGCTAGCAGAACAAACTTTTTACACTCAGTTTACGGCTTGAAAACTCAGGAACTGGCAGTTCAGATATAAATTCTTAAAGCAACTTTACTGGTTGATTCCGTTATTTTTTTTTTTGCCTCAGTTTGTCCACTACACTTAGAAGTTGGTAACATCTTACTAATATTATAAATGCGAAAGTTTAGATAGATGTATGCATGTTAGTTTTAGTTTGAAGCCTAAACGGCTTAACGAATCTTGCTAAAATTTGTCATAGATGTAGAGTATAGTCTGGAAGAACACATAGGCTACTTACTTTTGTTTTTTTTTTAATTCCGAGCGGTGCGAGTCGCGGACGAAAGCTAGTATGTCATAAATTGTTGTTAAACATTTTTGCCTTGTAAAAATTTTCACTGTTTGCCTTGAAGAGGCATTTACTGATCCACCGGATTTGAGGTGGCCGAGCGCAGATGGCGCTTAGCCTAAACCTCGTTTATAAATAAAGTATTTTGATTGTAAGGTTAAGCCTTTATTATTGTGTGCCTATCTACCATACTCCGTAACCGAATCTTGGTCAGTTTGCACAAAAATATAGTACATAAAATACATTTTCCTTCAAAGAGTCTTTTTGGTACCAGCCAAGTAAATTAGCTTTGTCCCGCGTCGTACAAATTGTTTTATACGCTTGAGGTTACTGAACTGTAAAAAATTTTATTATAACATCGTCCGTGCATGGGCAATATGGATGGAATTCATATGAAAACACCGAAAGAATTGTAGCGGTTTTAAGGCTTTGCCCTTGGAGAAGTTTTAATTAATATTTCACAAACCAAAAGGATAATAAAAAACATTCTTTGTGGGATGAAATTTCAATTAATGTTTTTCAACATAGTAAACAAGTTACAAGCCCCTCGGTGGGGACGTATAGTGAGCTTGTGATGATGAAGCAAGTTATTTCCTTTTCATTTAATAAAATTGGATTTTTCTTTTAGTAAAAGTTGGCAAACCCACTAAATAACAATTGGTAGGCGCTTAGACAGATTTAAGAAAAAAAAATTATCATCATCAACCTTCTTATCCTACTCCCGTAGGTTTGGCACAACAGGTTTTTGTCCTCCATTTAATAAAAAAAAATTGTAATGTTAATGTAAAAATAATAATAATACGAATGAAAAAATAAAATACGGGTAAAAAAAATTTCGAGTACAATGTTGGATAAAGAATGTAGTAGGAATCTATATCCGTGTTAGAGATTTTTTAGAGTAAATTTCGCCTTAATCGTTGGCCATCCAAAGCTCATCAAGAGCAACGTCTAAGAGATAATAAGATTGATGTATGGGTAATTAAGAAAGTAATGTAGAAAATCTTTAAATTATTTTTTAAACTAAATTATTCAATAATTAACAGTTAAGATTATAAATAAATTATTGTTAAAAAACTAAATTATTAATGATACCTTGATTTGCTTTATTTGACCGACTTCCCAAAAGAAGGAGGTATTCAATTCGTCGGTATATTTTTTTTTTTATTTTTTTTTTATGTGTGTTACGGCATAACTCCG
>NW_013524912.1:945928-948648 GCF_000836215.1 Papilio polytes
AGAATATTATGTTTTTGGTGTATTTTGTTTTGTTTTAGTGCATTTTGTTTTGTTTTTCGTGTATTTTGTTTGGAAGTCGGTTTTGTTTTTTCGCTTAAATCTACCGATTGCTTTAATATAAGCTACCCTTCAGCCTAAAGTGGTAGGTTTATAAGCCGTATAAAAAGCGAGATAGTTTTATGAAGAAACTTTATCGAATGACGTTGAGAAACGTGTGATATGGTTTCATTTGATTACAGCAGATGCAATACAAGACAAGTAGCGAGACGAGTAAAAGATTATGTTCTCAGACGCTGACGGTCGTTTTGTTGTCGTCGTTTCTAGATTGCAAATTGATAAGGTTTCCTATCAATTGAACATTTGTATTAGGCCCAATTTTTTTCTTAATGTTACAGCCAACTCTTGTAGAAAATAGCTATAGTTCGCCCATTATTACAGGCTGCAATTAATTATATCAGGCGTGTAAATCTATCAAGTGCGTCAGTTAAAGCATCTCTCTAAAATCTGGCTAAACGTAAATCGTTTTTATGGCATTTTTTTCTAGTAAAACGTAAGAAATATTTTAAGATTTAAGATATCGATGGTTAACCGACAGTTAACCCTCATAAAATTTGATAGCATTGTAACGACAAATCTTATCTGTAACTGGGTGTAACGAACGTAACTCAAAATGTTTTATGACAAAGTGTCACATTTGAAATTTAACACTTTCAAAAGAATATGTAAGAAAACGGTCTTTTTTTTATAATAAAAGGGGGCAAACGAGCGTCGTGAACACCAAGGTGGTCTTGGGAAATACTTAAAAATAAGCATAACGAATGCCTCACAGCCCTTTAAAATTATTTGTATTTGAATGGTTCTTCTCCCCTTTAGCCACATGTCGCCCACTGCTGGGCATAGGATTCTTCTAACGAACGCCAACATGATTGGTCTTATGCCACTTACATCCAAAACATTTCCTTCAGAATTTTTATTTAAACATTGCCAAAATACTTTTCAATAAATTAGAACCTTGTAGTATTTAGTTTTTAAATGCATCCTCCTCGTAGACATAATCTAGGGCTTCAACTTTCGTTAAATTCCGATTCGATTTCAATTTAAAATGCAAAATACTCTGGAATTCTATTCTACTGGAATTCCCATCTATAACTATTTTTCTTAATAAAAATCTAAACAAGTACTAAATACTGCGTTAACATGTTATGTGAAAATACTCAATATTTGCTCTTAATATTTACCTTTGCAGCTATTTGCCAAAAACTAATTTATTTAGAAATATGAACAGCGAAATTCTGCCTCACCAGTTTTATGATCGATTTACAAATTATATTTCAATATCATAAAGTTTTTTTTTTACATAATAAAGACAAAAAGTTGATACTTTGAATTCCGTGATCTACAAAGTTGGGCTTATGATAGATTTTAGAGTCAATCCATACGGAGATTCTGATCCATCATCTAAGTTGAATTGTATTCATTATTCAGTCAATTAAGGTGGTTGTCACATAGATAACTTTAACTTGTCACTAATTTAGCACATAACATACCTATCTCACTGTCCAACTTGTCAGACAAACAAATTATGTTTCACAAAGTTAGCCGTCAATTCATATAATATGGATAAAATAGATCAAATATCTAGATACCAATGAAGTATTAGAAATAAATAAAATTTGAATATAAGCTATTTCAGTAAGTACCTTTCATTTAATACTTTGTGAATAAAAGTGACTGTAATTTATAAGAAGAGTGACTGAGATTGAACCAAAGAAAATGTCTTTAATTTCTACAGCTATTGAAAAGTAACATATGTAAAAATAGGACAATTTTTAGTATAAACTTGCTGTTCCCGTGCGACTTCATTCGCATCAAATTTTGAAAATTGTTTTATTGATTACATTTGTCAAATTCAATTGCAAATGTCAAAATGACAGACATGACATGATGACAAAGCATGGCAATTTTGCTTCCTTGATGTTGGCAGCAACTTATAGTCTCTTTCCCACATTAGGGTTTTTATCCAAAATATTTACCCCCTAAGTTTAATGGCGTTGAAATATACAGCCTAAAGCTTGTCGTAAGTGTAGGGCTTTTTATTAAAAAAAGAATTATTCAAAAATATGCTGTAATTGCTGACATCTTAGGCAACAAAGAAGTGTGTTTTTACGCTTTATTATAGTATAGATAAATGTTTTGTTAGTACCACTAATTAATTACATGTCTTTTTAAAAGACGCCATTCATTTGTGGTTTCATATGCTGGTAATTCGAAAACGGATAATTGCATTTGAGCCTCGTAAAGGATTTCATTAATTAAATCCAGCATTTCAGAACGCTAGTAGTATCAGACAATATCTTGATGGTTTGTCATCAACATGCGGTGACTAGATGTGGCTAAATTAATGTTTACACTCCAACAAATTAATATACGATCATTTTATAATTATTCAGCATTTACAATATTAATAAATCTATATTAATATATTCTAAATAATTAAAACAGTTGCTGTTTTATTAATATAATAATAATAATGTGTAGCGAAGGCTTAGTAAGGATTTTGCGCCCAAGGAGGAACATGAAATTTAAAACGGTTGACGTTGATGTAGAATAGGAGTACTTTAGTTGTGACCGACTTCCCAAAAGAAGGAGGTATTCAATTCGACGGTATATTTTTTTTTTTTTATGTGTGTTACGGCATAACTCCGCCGCTAGTGGACCAA